>NC_069106.1:10811546-11078121 GCF_947172395.1 Bicyclus anynana
GCATGTTTGTTCCTTTACGCTGCGGCTACTGAAGCGATTTGGCTGAAATTTGGAATGCAATTAGATTTAGCTTTGGATTAACACATCTTTACATCTCGGAAAAATTCATGGTTCCCGTGGAATTTGTGAAAAACTGAATTCCACGCGGACAAAGTCGCGGACGTTCGCTAGTATTATTATAAAAACAAAAACCAGTCGGGTTTTTCTGTAGCATAAGCGTAATGAACTGAAAAGAGAAAACTACATTACGTCATCATGCGAGTTTACCTCGTCTTTTTCAAGAGAGCATTAGTCTGATTTATACGAAATAAATATAAAAACGCATACAAATAAATGTATACATTTTTTTTTAAATAAAGAAATAAAATCTACTTACAGTCACCAGTGACTAGTCCTTCCCCTAGCCACGGTTTGGCGAATTCGTAAAAGTTGTCTTTTTGTAAGCACGTGTTAGCGACGGTCAGATAGTCGTCTGGGTCCGTCACAACTATAAAATGAGAAAATGTAGTCAACTTTAAGTGTCGCCGCACACGCCACACGCGACGGCCACAAACGCCGCCACAAGAAGCAAGATGAGACCACAAAAGTAGCTGAAGCGCGCGACAGCCTCTTGTGGCCGGTGGTCGACACTTGTGGTCATGGCTGCTAGTTTATTAACTCATACATGCAGTATCTCGCACGAAGAAGATTTAATTGCGCTGCTTTTGATAAGAAAACGTCGTCGTAGAAGACGAATCCGTAGGTATATCCACCACTGGCCCAATGCGGATTGGCAGACTTCACATAGGCAGAGAATTGAGAGAATTCTCTGTTATGCAGGTTTCCTCACGATGTTTTCCGTTCACCGTTTGCGACACGTGATTGTTAATTTCTTATATTCAAAGCCCCGGACCGGATTCTAACCCACACCCTCCGGAATCGGAGGTAGGGGCTATCACGGTGGCATATTATAATATGTCCAACTTAAAAAAAATTTAGTGTTCCGTAGTCAATATTGAACACTAAATTATATATATAATATAGATGAATCCATATAATTTATTAAATAAATGATGTCTTACCGTAAATCGTCCGAGGACCTATGGACACTGCTATGGCCCCGCCAGCTTTCAAACTCTCGTAGGATAGTTCCTTCACTGTATTCCATAATTCTGTAAGATACAATACATCAGTAAGTTCTATTTACTTATATATTTACGTGCGTTAGCCCTCATTCACACGAGAGCTTTTTTAACGGACGATAAAAAAGCGTTCAAATAGAACAAATGCATTCCCAAGTTTCACGTCAGCGTTTTAAAAACGCGACCCTTATTTTCTAGCTGTGTTGGAACTTGGATAGTATATTTGAACGCTCGTGCAAAAGGGGGCTAAGTGGCTATAAATAGGCTTACCACTGGACTTGAGTTTGACTTTGAATCCAGAGTCAGGATATTGTTCGTCCCACGCTATTATCAGTAGTAGGTACTACTGTAGTAGCAGTACATTGATAAGATGTTGATGAAGTTACACCTGTGCTTCGGAGAACCCATTTTATTTAAATCATCATCATATCATCATATCAGCCGATGGACGTCCACTGCAGGACATGGGCCTTTTATAGGAACTTCCAAACATCACGATACTGAGGCGCCTGCATCCAGCGAATCCCTGCGACTCGCTTGATGTCGTGAGTCCATCTGGTGGGGGGTCGCCATTCCAGCACTTTGGGACCCCAACGTCCATCGGCTCTTCGAACTATGTGCCCCGTCCATTGCCACTTCAGCTTCGCAACTCGTTGAGCTATGTCGGTGACTTTGGTTCTTCTGCGGATCTCCTCATTTCTGATTCGATCACGTAGAGATATTCCTAACATAGCTCGTTCCTTATTGTTTATTTAAATAAATATACTTAAACAATACACACATCACTAACAGCCAGTATCAAAATCAAAATCAAAATAAAAAATCATTTATTTCAAGTAGGCTCAGTTTACAAGCACTTTTGACACGTCAGTTGATTATTTGTAAAGATTCTACCACCGGTTCGGAAGGCAGGTTCTGCTGAGAAGATACCGGCAAGAAACTCAACAGTTGCTCTTTTAAAATCATACAGTATTATAATTTACAATTGATGACAACATTACAATTTCTTATAGTTTTACTTTCTGTGTGAAGGTGGAAGCTGAGACAAAGGCCTCCAAGCATCTTTCGTTCCTGCGTCAACGTTAGGCATTCATTCTTGTGAGTTTGTGACAAGTTCCAATGACACTGTTATTTGCGCAGCAATATACTTACTTATACTGTCTCCAATGAGTAGATGAGCGTGCCCTATCAGAGGCAGGTAGCCAGGATACGCCGGTGGTTCATCTTTGTTGGTGATCACCCACCACGCAGTGCAACACAAAGCAACTAGCGGAAGTATCACTATCCACATCGTTAGTTACTACACCTACATACAAATAATAATATATTTTTAGCAAACTACTCAGAAAAATGACAACTTAATTAACAAATCTAACTGTAACCTAAATAAGACCCTAGAATAGCAGAGAATGACCTTGAGTGAAGTCACGCACTTGTGAACGTTGTGTGTAGGGTTAAAGGGCCCTTTGACTATTAACAAATACTCCCCTTTTCCACTCAAGTCACTCCCCTAGCCTATCTCAAGCAACCCATAAAGAACCACACAACAAGAAATGTAGACGGCTCGAACGCCACGAGCACACTGAAGACGACCGTACGGCGAGCGCCTTATATCGCAAGTCGTTTCTTCTTTTTCACAACTTGACAGACGTATCAACGAGTCATAAAAAGAGAATGTTAAAAAAGTTTTGTCATGTGGACATTAACCCTAAACGCAGGATATATCATACAGCACACAAGTGTGTGCGCAAGCACAGGTGCACTCTCTATTTCCTTATTCTCATAGTCCGATGGGACGGCAGACACGACCGGTGACACTACCTTGAAAAAGGATTGCATTCAGTTTGTTTTACAATAACTTAATTGTTTGAGATTCGAAAATTTCGATTCAATATTTTCTTGTTGCTCTTTGCACGCTCTACTATTAAAATTGAATGATTAAAATTCAGCTTTGTTTTTACGGTTCATTTGAATTTCTAAGCTGTTTTCCCTACATTATGACTGTAGTGACAGAGTTCAAAGTATTAAAAAAACTTACTTATAGCGGCTGAAACAAAAGACACATAGAACAGTCACCAATGTTAAACCGACTACTGATTACAAGCTCGTAGATATGTATTTAACGAGCCACGTGACCGAGGTTCACAAAATACCAAGGTATACAAGTTGTTCAATAGTACAGTCAATGAAGACAAACATCAGCTATAACCTCCAGATTTACTTCCATAGGATTAACTTCCATACATTTAGATGAAAATTTGGGATTTATTTTTATTTTTTGACACAGAATATTTGCCATATCTTTTAAAATATGACCAATATTCACATTCTCCTCCAACTAGTCGGGAAATACAGTGTTAGGAGTGGATACGACAATAGGCCAACGGGGTGAGGATTGAACCACACCCCCCTCGGTGATGAGTCCAACCGCTTTATCGTTGAGCTATTGAGGCTTTTTATTTTTTTTTGATTGAGTATATTTTACCCTCTACTTCAAAAGTGACATATGAGCGTCTTGCGTTTTTTTCTTTTTATGTGTTACTGTGTTATGAGTCTACTCCTTTTTGTTAAAAATGTAAAGAAAGCAGATTTAAACATTCTGAAATAAATGAAAACATTTATATGCATTATATTATATATACAAATAAATGTTTTTATTATTTATATATATCGTACCATTAAACTCATTGATAAAAATGTCGACAGAACCGCTGACCTGACCTTGGTCATCAGCTCTGTCATTTATAATATATAGGTACGCTATGCTGAACCTCACTAATCGCTTACACAATAGATTACTCTTAATTTTACTATTTACCCTGGTAGTTGTGGTAGAGGAAACACATCGAGCAAGTCTCAGGACTTGTGACAAGGGTGTGGTATGAAGAAGACTTTTAAAACTAGTAAACACTCACCATCCCTGCCCGACATGTTCTTCATGTCCACAGTATCACAAAATCACTAACGCGACAGCATGACGCTTTCAGGCTGCTTAACAAAGAATTGAACCAAGTCATAAACTAAGTCACCAATTACTTTATTTTTCTTAATAACTTAAAGCTGACCGTTACAACAGCAAAATCTCAACATAGAACTTAAAGAGTCTCTTTTTTACTGCTGTCACATATTTATTACTTGAGAGACTTATTATTAATTAAATCAAAACAGAACACTATTTTAATTGCAAAATCATAAGATTACTAGATAATAAGTCGAATCGCAAAGAGTGAAAATGATAATTGTTAGGCTTCTAGGTTATTCATTTTTAGGTTAACCTGGCCTCCGCGGCGTTTTTCAGCCCTTTTAGCAACCACCCCTTAAATCGAAATAATGAATAAATCATTTTCTATATTTCGATTCACTTTTGTTTCTTAAGGTATAAGGTACCTACTCACCAATTTTCATGAAAATCGATGGTGGTTGCACGAAATCGGAGGTGAAAACCTTCATTGACTGTACTACAGGGTTAATTTCTATTCACACTATTTATATAATACAAAAGAGATCAGACCTACTGTTGCTCATTGAAAAATTATTTTTTAGGGTTCCGTAGTTCAAAAGGAACGACAAAGGAAGACGCAGCCGACAACGCAACGACACCGTCGTGTTCCGTGTGCTCTGTCTGTTTAATCTGTTTCACACCGAATAAATATTATAATTAACTTGTTCTTAAATTAGTGAAAATAAATTTAATTAATAAGCTAAGTAGTATTAGATACTAGCTGGCGCCGCGCGGTTTCACCCGCGTGGTTCCCGTTCCCGTAGGAATATGGGGATAATATATAGCCTATAGCCTTCCTCGATAAATGGGCTATCTAACACTGAAAAAATTTTTTAAATCGGTCCATTAGTTCCTGAGATTAGCGCGTTCAAACAAACAAACAAACAAACAAACAAACTCTTCAGCTTTATAATATTAGTATAGATACGCGTAGTTAATATATTTTGAATAACATTTTATATTTGTTTGTTGGTAAACAGTGCACATCGAATATGACTTTATTATGAGTATTTACGACTTTTTTAAGATCATATGCATACATCAATATTATTATCAATCGATGGATTACAATTTCTGGACTTACGTCTCTTGTATGGACTTCCTTAATTACCATCTAAACCCACAGTCACACAGATGCTAAGTAGGTATGCCTTTGTACTAATTTCTTAAACTAGTAGGCATATCTACAGGCCAGCAAGTCCCTTATGACCACATAATCTTTACTCTGTTTGTAGTGTGTAGGGTCGCTCCTGAGGATTGTCCAAGTCTTGTAAATGAAAGAATTATGAAAGTGACGATTATTTTTATTCAAATTTGACAGTCACATGATATGTTAGTAATAGGTAGGTATAGGTATCAATGAAGTTATCAGATATTGTGTTACGAGTAAGATGCTATGTTTTTGTTAACTCAATCGTCATTCAAAATTGTTTCGAGTATCGACGATCGAGATGGAAGTGTTTTCAATCAATGACCATTATTTTTTTTATTATTTGCTAAGAAGGTACGTTTGTATGCAAAGATGAAGATCTTAAATGTCATTAATTGAAGTACATACGTCGTCGCTCCTTTTTCGTGAAGAGGTCGTCTATGACGGCCTCCGTGGCGCAGTGGTATGCGCGGTGGATTTACAAAACGGAGGTCCTGGGTTCGATCCCCGACTGGGCAGATGGAGATTTTCTTAATCGGTCCAGGTCTAGCTGGTGCCGTTCCGGTGCGTTGTCGTGAAGAAACCTAAGGGCTCATTTACACGAGCGGCAACTCTACCGACGACGGTAGCAGCTAACGCTCGTGTAAATGAACACTAAGGGGTGTGGATTTTCATCCGCCTCCTAACAAGTTAGCCCGCTTCCATCTTAGATTGCATCATATCCTTGCGATCCCCTGGGAGTCCACCTGGACCACTTATCTATGCTATGCTTAATAGCTTAATCGTAAATCTCCATTATTCACTTCACGTCATCGTAGACCCCTGGCAGTCTACCTAGACCACTTTGGTAACAGATGCTATATATTGCTATATATCGAGGAAGGCTATAGGCTATATATTATCCGCTATAGGCTATATACGAACCGCTAGTTCGTGAACAGAGCGTCTGGGCCCAAAGACTACGTGTGTTTCTTCTAGGTTTAAGCAAACACGTTCTGCCATACACTGCATCGACGCTTATGGACTATCAGGCATGTTTGGGATGTGTCAACGACATATCTTGTCATGAGAAAGATATTGTCGACCAGTAGCGGTGAATCGGAAATATTGCTCTCTCGTTTGTTGAGAAAGTCATATTGTCGACCAGTAGCGGTGAATCGGAAATATTGCTCTCTCATTTGTTAAGAAAGTCATATTGTCGACCAGTAGCGGCGAACCGTAAATATTGCTCTCTGTTTTGTTGAGAAAGTCATATTGTCGACCATTATTTTCCATTTTTGAAGTTGATTATGAAGAAAATATGCACAGACCTGTGTTCTTATTCTTATACTTTATATAATACTAGCGGACGCCCGCGACTTCGTCCGCGTAAATTTCGATGTCAACTTTACTACTACCCCTACCCTATCCCTTTCCTACCCCTATCCCACCCGTACCCCTATCTCACGCCTATCCTACCCCTACCCTACCATTTCCCCATCCTACCCGTACCTCTACCCTACCACTACCCTACCTCTACCCCTACCCTACCTATACCCTAAACCCGGCCCTAAACCTACCCTACCCCTACACTACCCCTACACTTCCCTACCCGTACCCTACCCTACCCTGTAACTTCTCTATCTTACTCCTACCCTTAGCAAAATCGGTCCAGTCCTCCGAGAGTGGTGGTATGACCAAGAGAAATAGAGACTTCTATGCTAATAATATAAAGAGGTAAAGTTCGTGTGGTTGTAGGAGGTAATCTCTGGATCTACTGGACCGATTTGGAAAATTGTTTTACCAATAGACGCTACGTTATTTGCGAGTGTCATAGGCTATGTTTGATCCCCATATTCACACGGGAACGGGAACTACGTAAATGAAAGCGCCGGGCGTCATATAGCGGAATTTCTGCGTCTTTTAGAAATTTTGTATTATCTCCGAAACTATTTAAGTAATTAACATACTGTAAAGGGCAAATCTTATCTCCATAATATCCTTGTGATTATTAAATAATTTATTTTAATAAGGATTAAAGTTTAGTTGTATAAATAATGACGTAAACCTAAGTATATAAAATTAATAATTTTTAAAACACAAAAACTATTATATATGTGAATTTCATTATTCATATTCAGTCCGACTTGTATGACAAAAACTGTGATAACTCGGCTAATATATATGATACCAATATAAATAGCCTATAGCACTCCCCGATAATGTAGCATTCTACTGGTGAAAGAATTTTTAAAATCGGACCAGTAGTTCCGAAGATAACCCCATTTAAAAAATGTGACAAACTTACAAACTTTACCTCTTTATAATATTAGTATAGATATCAGTGAATTATTATATAATTATTATTTTATGGTGTACGTAAAACAGTAACGCTAAAGCGTGGCTAAAGCGGATGGAATATCCAAGTAGTTAGTAAAGATAAAAATTTAAAATTATGTTAATAATTTAGTTTTTCAAAGATTTTATCATTTGATAATTTCAAAAGGTACATGCTTATAAAAACATGCGAATAATTATAAATACACTAAATGGCATGAAATTTGAACACTTAGAGGGAAATTGTTGAATTACTTAAAACTAAAAACACTTCGTACCTATTCACTGAGTAATGGTCATCATTATTAGCACATTTTAACGGCTAATTAAAAGACCAGCTGGTCTATTCAAATCAACAGATAAATGTCTTCTACCTACTGTATGATACACGCGAAGGGTTGTCAGTAGGCACCGTCGTTCGTCCGCGTGGAATTCAGTTTTTCACAAATCCCACGGGAACCATAGATTATTCCGGGATGAAAGGTAACATATGTGTTAATCCAGAGTAAAATCTATTTTTATATTCAGAATTTCAGCCAAATCGCTTCAGTAGCCGCAGCGTAAAGGAGGAACAAACATACACACACACAAACTTTCGCTTTTATAATATTAGTGTGATAATAATAATAAGCAATGATAATGATAATGTATGACATTGTAGCTATCAGGATCTCTGATAATAACGCAGGCTAAGTAAAGTTTACTATACGTTTACAGGACTAATTAGTGACGTGTGTATTGTGTAAATATATTTATTATTTACTTACTGCTTACCGCTTATTCAATGATTATTATTTAATTAAAAAATCAAATATGCACGATTTCATTGCTAAGTAGTATAAAGGGTAGATATAGTTTATATTCTAATTTTATTTTAACTGAACCATACACAGTTCAGCTAGCAACTGCACGTTTCGCGCGTGTTTTTGTGTGGTGCTTTGTAGTCAAATGTATTATAATTATTCTGAATTGGTAAGTAACGAGTAACTTATAGAATCTTGGTTTTTTAACGAATTCGTGTGATATAGGTAACTAATAATAAAAACCGGCCATGTGCGTGTTGGGTCACGCAAAGTTTAGGGTTCCGTAGATAGCAGTTTTACTCTTGTGTAAATGCACAAAAATCCCGATAACGCTACCCCAAACCACGGGATGAAATTTCATTCTCACTTTGCATGTAGGGAAGGAAACCCCGAAGCATTTTTTTCGAATTTTCATTCATCACTTTGTAGACGTAATTATTATACATACCCATCATAATTTTAACAAATACTGATTACTTTATATTTTTGATTAACAACGGAATTAGTATGCAATTTTCGATTTCCAATTATGTTTTTAAAGTTGGTCGACTCTTTAAATAGCAATTGCTACTTTAACTGTTACAGTTTTCCTTGAAGTTTCATTATATATCCTACTCTCGGGAATTTTTACGTATCCTCAGACAACCGTTTAGTATATAGTGGGTGGGGACACTTGACACAATTTTACTTAAAAAAATTGCTCTTAAAAGCTTAATATTTTACAAACGGATCTCTATATTTAAAAATGTAGGTAGAAGACCCCTCATTATCTTTCAAAGATCTATCCAACGATATGCCACACTATGAAATAAATTAGTAAAAAAAAATCATACGATATTTTAGCGGAGACGCTAAACCATGGACAGACGGACCAACGGACGGACAGACAGACGAACATAGAAACTATAAGGATTCCTAATAAAAACCCAACGCACATATTTTCTATATAAATAAGGTAACTTATATACCTTTTCTGTATATGATGGCAGAGAATGACCTTGAGTGGAGTTTCGCACTTGTGAACGATGTGTGTAGGGTTAAAGTCGCCTTTGACTGTTAACAAACACTCCCCTTTTCCACTCAAGTCACTCTCCCCGCCTATCCCATGACAACCCAGGATTATTATCCAACAAAGGTGTGAACGTATCGAACGCCACGACAAGAATGCCCGAGGGGTCTCTTATATCGCCAGCACTCGGTCTCCCACTACTCCCCACCTAGCTTCGTACCATCTAACTCATTCGCACCGACATATAGATTATTTTATCCCACAGAGATCCTGATACAAAATGTTGACTACAGTGTTAGGGCTAATTTTTTTGGCCGGTTGTGTAATCGCGTGGCGTTGGAGAAACAGTAACAATGATGAGCCAGTAGTCATCAACGGATACTTCCCTATCATAGGTCACGCACACGTATTGTTTGTAGCCGATTATATACGTAAGTACCGTATGCTGGTCTATTCCAAGTTAGATTAGATTATTCAATGACAAAATCAGGCTTCAATCGCTACAGAAGCCTTCACTACAATAACGTACGAGAGTCTAGGCCTGTAGCCACGCACGTCGAACGTTTACGAATGAATACTACGAGATCCAGCATAAGGCAGCTTTTATTTTATAATAAATTTAACTTAAAAGTTAAAAACTGGTTATGAAAATATTCGTTGAGATGAATCAAACGAGCCCAAACTCGATGGGGTTGCGTGGTTTAATTATAGAGTACCTATGACCACCTCCCAGCTCCATCGTCAGACCCTGGTTACCATTTAGTATTAAACTAATTGACAAGACGAATCAAACAAGCCCAAACTCGATGGGGTTGCGTGGTTTAGTTACAGAGTTCCTATGGCCGCCTTACAGTTCCATCATCAGATCAGTTTTATGACATAATAATATATCATAATATACATTGCATTGGTGGATCAAATTCAACTTGCAAGATTTGATTACAGACCGACAGATAATGCGACAGTTGAAACTAAATAAAAGCTTGTAAAAAGATTCGATTATTTCTAAGCATTTCTGTTACTCCACTTAATTAGCTGGTAATATATATGGTATAACATTATGAATTCTTTCAGAATATTGGGTCTATTTCTTAGAATCCACATGGGAAAGCATGAAGGCAGGAGGGGTCGCACGTTGTTTCATTGGACCTCGGACAGTTTACAGTAAGTACCTATTTGTTGGCGTACTTAGTGTATTGCTCAGTCGTTATAGCCCAGTGGATATGACCTCTGGCTTTGATTCGGAGGGCGTTGGTGCATTTTAACAAATTAAATATCTCGTATCAAACGGTGAAGGAAAAACATCCTGAGAAAACCTGCATACCTGAGAATTAATTCTCTACGTATGAGAAGTCAGCCAATTCGCATTGGGCCAGCGTGGTGGATTTACCTCTTACCCCTCGCATTCTGATAGGAGACTCGTTCTCAACAGTGAGCCGAATATGGGTTTTGATGATGAATTAGTACTCTTTCAGATTGACAAGAAAGTCACTGAAATTCCTCGTTACTTAAGTGGATGTACACATAATTTACCAAAATGCCATTTTATATTTTTAATAATTCTCAAGTCGCGAATTCGTATTCACTGTTTTATTTTTTATTTGACGGCCGCGTGGCGCAGTGGGTAGTGACCCTGCTTTCTGCATCCACGGCCGTGGGTTCGATTCCCACAACTGGAAAATATTTGTGTGATGAGCATGGGCGTTTTTCAGTGTCTGTGTGTATTTATACATTATATAAGTATTTATATGTAGTATATAAATGTATATGAATATTATAATATCAACTATCTTAGCACCCATAACACAAGTTACTCTGTATGCTTACTTTGGGGCTAAATAGTGATGTGTATTGTTTAAGTATATTTATTTATTTATTTATCACTAACTTATCAAAATTACTACTATTCGCTTTTCGGCCTTTTGGCTAGGATCAAAGTGTAGTAAAAGTGTAGTACACTAACTAGCGTGTTAGACATGGGAATTTTCTTTAACAATGGGCTTCATGAAATACGGAAACAGTGGTTGTTATATTTGATGTTAATTATAATAGATGGCTAATAAACCAAAGTTAGTAAACCTTAAGTACCTTAGATGTGCCCCACGGAATATCTCATGAAGAGACATATTGTTGACCAATATGGAACGGTATCGGAAATCTCTCTCTCTCTCTTTCTGAGATATATCATCAACATTATCATTAACACATATGCGGCTCACTGTTGAGCATGAGTCTACTCTCAGAATGGGAAGAGTACGGCTAATAGTCCATCACGCGGGCCATATGAGAATTGGCAGACTTCACACACCGCGAACCTAACCTACGCCCTCCGAATCGAAGGTAGAGATCATATCCACTAGGCTATCACGTTTCCGGGCTGAGATAGATAAAGTGTAATAATCGTTTTTTTAGATATATCAGACCCGGACGATTTTATGACGGTCGCAAATAATTGCTTAGACAGAGATTATTTTTACCAATTCGCAAAACCTTGGCTTGGAGAAGGGCTTGTTACGAGTAACAGTAAGTGTCTTCATGGTTTCCCCTTTCGAGCGTGTCGGGTCTAAGCTTCGAAATATCTCACCGTGTTGTGGATGGCGAGAAAAAAAACCCTGCAGTTATTGGATTCGCAAAAAATCAAACACGACCACTGATTTGGAATTTAACCTAGTTCTTAACCGACTTCCAAAAAGGAGGAGGTTCTACGTTCGGCTGTATGTATGTTTTTTATGTATGTCCAGCGATATTTAAGTCATTTGTGGACCGATTTGAAAAATTTTTTTTTGTTTGAAAGGGTATACAGGGTGGTCCCATTTTTAGATTGTTGGCTCTTAAACTTGTAAGTGCATATGAAGGTATTCTGTGTCTTAGCTAAATCGGTTTGGCTAAAAATTAGAGGATTTGCCAAATAGCATTAGGGTGCTTTTCCACCAGCGTTGTGCTACGCTGCGTTGCTATGGATGCGTTTTATATCCATCAATCATATTTATTATAGGTACACATAGCTTAGCACCGGTGGAAACGGATTCATCTAAAATATGTTGTTTATATGGAAGGATGCGTGCTATGGATGCCTGCCACATAGCTACTCACTCACGAAGGGCCCATACGTCGCCAGTGGGTAGCTATGTGCAAAGCAGAATACCTACAACAGTATGCCTGCGTTTTTACTTTGCGGCGTCGCATTTTCCTCGCATATCTCCGCCCGGCTGGGCCGATTGAGGTTTTTCTTAATTGGTCCAGGACTGGCTGGTGGGAGGCTTCAACTGTGGCTAGTTACCACCCTACTTTAACGTTAGCCCGCTTCCATCTTAGATTGCATCATCACTTACCATCAGATGATATTGTAGTCAATGGCTAACTTGTAGAGAATAAAAAAAAAAACATCTACATAGTTTAGTATTGCTGGAAACGGTCACATATTTTCGAAGCGTGTATACGCTTGTGTGACATCTCTGGTGGAAAAGCACCCTTAGCCATTTTAGCAATTTTTAGTGCTTATTAGTATAATTGGTATTATTCAGCTATACTGAAGTCTTTGATGTGCATGTGTTTGTTTATCAACAAATAAATTAGAAATGCGTGTCATTTCATACCTCATGTTATTTGAAATGAGTTTTGTTTTTTATAAATTTTAAAGGTATTGTTATTCAAAATATATTAATTAAAATTTATTTAAAAAAAAGAATATTTCTGGCTCTAATTGTTCTTAATAATATTTATTTTTATTAATTATATATGGAACAAGTTTTGTTCTAAGCTTATTAATATTTATTTTCATTAATTATGGATCAAGTTTATTAAAATTATTATTAGAATTACCGAGAGATTTTTAATTAGTTTGTTGATAAACATTTTTTTTTATTTTGCTCATCGAGTGTGACCACAATAAGCGCCAGCTCTTGGGTCACCTGACGGATCGATTAGTCAGAAATAAAATTGAAAATTTTGGTTTAAATTTGGTATCAGATGACCAAGGGCCCAAAGTCTCAAAGGCTAGCGCCGCATACATAGTCATTAGATAAGATTATTTACGACACTTCTTTCATTTTATTTATTTAAAAGTTACATTCTAATCGCCAGGGGTTGTCTGGACGGAACATCGCAAGTTGCTGGACGCAGCGTGCCACCAGAATGTACTCGATGGTTTCTTGGATGTATTCAACCGGCAGGCACGACGTTTAGTCGAGGAACTGCAACTGGAAGTTGGCAGAGGACCATTCGATGCTTTTACTTACACTCGGAGAAATGCACTGGAAACATCATGTTGTGAGTACTTTATGTTTATATCTGGCAAGTGGCAACCCCACAGTTGCAGTGTGAGAGCAGGCAACTTTTATGTTTTGTATAATTTAAGTGGTGTACAATTTTTTTAAATTATTGAGGGTAGTAGATAAAAATTCATTATTTAACGGTATCTGGCATATTTTACTATTTGAAATGTGTCAATGTGAATATTTTCTATCATTAATTTATTATCCCAAATAAATAACATTTGCCGGATTTCGTACTACGAAACTTCATATGCGTAGATTTGTCACCCGCAGGTCGCAGGATCCTACAAAAAACAAGCACTAAAGAGTAAGACCTCATTCGCACGAGAGATTTTATAACGGACGTTAAAAAAACGTTCAAATAAACACACAACAGCGTTTTTAAAACACGACGGTTTTTTTCGAGCTGTGTTGCATTTTCAATTTTGAGCGTTAGAAACAGACCTCCATTTAACTTCATACTACCTATATTTGAACGCTTTTTTAAAGTCCGTTAAAAAAGCTCTACTGTGGCTTAATATTAGTTACAATTTTCGACTAATTTCAGTGACAATTTTTGGTGTGGACCCCAAAGACAAATGTTTGTCCTACGACAATTACATTGAAGGAATGGAGCAAATGTTCAGCATCATAGAGTACAGGGCTCACAGGCCCTGGCTGCACTTAGACTGTATATATAACTGGTCGCCGATGAAGAGGAAGGAGGAGAAATGTCTGAAGACACTGCACCAGTTCTCGTCCACTGTAACTATCAAATCAAACAAATAAAGACGAAAGTTTGTGTGTGTGATATATTTGGACGGGGCACAAATGAAGAGCCGATGGACGTTGGGGTCCCATGGTGCTGGAATGGCGATCTCGCACTAGAAAGCGCAGTGTTGGTCGACCCCGCACCAGGTGGAATGACGACAAGAGAAAGGAATAGAGCTCGGTGATACATAGGAGTGTTGGTGGTAGTTCGAATTGGTAGGAACACCAACGCCTTGGGGTCAGAAGGGGCTTTTTTTAGCCGGTAGGAGTCCGGTTCAAAATGTCCATGAGGACTTGTTTTCCTCCTGAAAAAAAATGTAGGGGGAATGACGACATCAAGCGAGTCGCAGGCGAGATGTAGGCGGCTCAGGATCGTGATGTTTGGAAGTCCTTACAAAAGGCCTATGTCCTGCAGTGGACGTTCATCGGCTGATATGATGATGATGACGATGATGATGATGATGATGATGATGATGATGATGATGATATTTGTTAGTCTTTCACGCCGCAACTACTGAACCGATTTGATTGAAATTTAGATTGGAGATAGACTTTTAGAATTTTATTTCCGAAAAACCCGCGACATCCATAGTGGTGGTACGTTTCTTACTCTTTAAGCTAGAGAATCGATTTATGTATTTAACATTGTAAGGAGGTAGATTCATGATATCAGCCGATGGACGTCCACTGCAGGACATAGGCCTTTCGTAGGGACTTCCAAACATCACGATACTGAGCCGCCTGCATCCAGCGAATACCTGCGACTCGCTTGATGTCGTCAGTCCACCTGGTGGGGGGTCCAACACTGCGCTTACTAGTGCGAGGTCGACATTCAGCAACCCCAACGTCTATTACGGACCTTGACGACATCTAAAATGACTCGTATTAATATCCCATATTACAGAACCTTGATGGTAAAATTAATTGATTTAACAAATAACTCAATAGCTCCGCGGTAGGGTGTCCGAACCCATCCGCGATCGTTCCGATTAGTTGAAGGGAAAGGGAAATTGGTCGTATTCCAAATAAATGTCTAAAAACTAATATATCAATATCGATTAAATAGTAAAATTTTACAGATTTTGAAAAAGAAAAAAGCAGAGTACCTTGAAAATAGAAGTGACAAAAACAATGAAGAGAGATTGAATGGTAAAATTTAAAAACTTTTATTAGGCACTAGCGCTAAACTCCTAAACTAACCCACCTCTACCCTACCCTGCCCCTACCATACCCCTACCCTACCCTACCCCTATCCTACCCCTACCCTACCCCTACCCCTACCATACCCTTCCCCAACCCTACCCCTTGACTCGTAAACGTTTGTATGGGAAACAGAAAAGGGTTATTTTTATGGCTTTCCCGACAATTATTCAAATTTTTCTCACCTTTTAAATTTTCTCTATACCTCCACGAGGATTTCAAGACAAATCCATTTAGCCGTTCTCGAGTTTTAGCGAAACTAACAAACAGCAATTATTTTTTATATATACATATAGAAGAGAAGATAGAAGATAAATAAAGCTGAATCGTGAAAATATATTACCGGCGACGAAGTTGAAATTAGAAGTTTAATTTAGATTTTGGGTTTCTGTTTAACTTTTCAGGACAAAAACTAAACTCATTCATGGAACTTTTTATTGAACTTGCAATGGAAAATGGAACATTCAACGAGCAAGAAATAAGAGAACATGTAGACACTTTGATGTTCAGTGGTCACGACATGATAGCGAGCGTGCTGTTGTATACTGTGCTGTTGGTGGGGTCTTGCCCTAATGTTCAAAATAAAGTTTTTGAAGAGTAAGTTCCATTTTAGTTATTAAGCTTTTTAGTTATTAAGCTATTGCATATCTTTTGTCGCGGGCTTTGAGCGCGGTTGACTGAATCAAGAAATTCCGTAACGAAAATAAACCTAACACTCAAGCCGTGCATGTGGTTAACACATTTCGACGTCATCATATTGACTCAACTGGACAAATGGCGCAAAGACTGGCAGAAATGTAGGTAAAGACTTTTTTTTTTATAAATTTTTTGTGCATAAATTTCCTGTTTTGAGCGCCTCATATTTCATGCGCTAGTAACACATCTAACAGTGTTTAACATTTAGTTTTATATTTATTTAATTAACCCACGTGTAATTTTAACCCAATGAAACTGCGATTGTACTCGTATATATGCAGTTTATGAATACATTAGATCATGATCATATATTTTTGACAGATGGATAACCTCCAGCGAGGCAGGTCCTAGAGGTAATTGGTCTGGTAACTCCGCTGCCATTAGACGATATTTTGTCCATTTCTCTTCACGTGGTCGCGTAGCACCACAAACCTTCCAAAAACCGTGGTGTTTTGTCCATCAGCTGTTAGTGATGATGATTTTTTAATTGAAATGATTTATACTTATTTTTGCTGCCCACAGCGTGGAAACCGCTATTTCTTTCATTGTCACATACAACAAACTTGGAACAAGATAGTGTTAGTTCGGTTTGTTTACAAGAAGACGAGTCTAATGAAGATGACATTAATGAACCGTCGGAGAGTGTAACGGAACCTTCACTCCCCACCACTCAACCCCTTTCCGCGCGCGCGATGCGAGCAGCAGCGCGGCGCGCAGCCGCTTCGCAGTTTGGATCTTGCCGCGATGCAAGAACCAGCTCATGACTAAGGGCCCCGTATGGGTTCGAAACTAGTCGGGCATACTCCGACCTAACATCACGTGAGTTTTAGCCGTGTTTTATAATCGATTAATATGATTTTATATGTTTCAGATTGGATAATATATTTACTAATGATGACAGAGACGTGACGAAGCAAGATCTGTCACAGATGACGTACCTGGATGCTGTGATAAAGGAGAGCATGCGCATTTATCCCGTTGTACCCTTCGTTACACGACATATCGATAAAAACACCAAGCTGAGTAAGTCAACATTAATCAACCTTCTATCTAAATATATATGTTACTGTTAAATTGTAAAATTCGTTAGTTTATAATCTCACTCGTGATATTATAATCTACCGTCATATTGTGAACTGAAAATACTGATTACAATTGAACGTGTTATTTTTCGGTATATTATAATATATCGGAAGTGAAACCGTTAAAATTTTCATGTAATCTCGTCTCAAAAAAATATGATATTTTTTTTAGAACGATAAAGATCAATTTAAGACCATTTAAAAAAAGTGTCAACTAGCCACATTTATTCATTGTGTAATATTTATTTCTATAGAAAACTGCACACTATCGAAAGGTGCATCGTGTGTTCTGTCAATCTATGGGGCCAACAGGCACAGCGTGTGGGGTCCATATGCTGAGAGATTTAAGCCTGAACGTTGGATGGACCCCTCAAGTTCGCCGGAGTATGCGTTTGCTAGTTTCGGTGTTGGAAGAAGAACTTGTTTAGGTAAAGTATATCATCTCTAGCCCCGCGGTTTCATCCACGTAGTTCTCGTATCCTTGAGAATACGGAGATGAAATATAGCCTATACTCAGGAGTGAGTGAGTGAGTGCCACTCACTATGACACTCACTCACTCAAAATCGGTTTGGTAGATCCACATATAACCTACTCCTATAACACCACGAACTTTACCTTTTTATAATATTACTTGCGGACGCCCGCGACTTCGTCCGCGTGAAATTCGATGTTAACTTTCAACTACCCCGAGCGTACCCCTACCCTACCCCTATCCTACCTCTACTCCGTTTTTCTGTCATAAAAACCTTCTCCTGACAATATCAAATCAAGGGATATATGTATTCATTTTTATTTATATAGATGTAGTATATAGATTGTTTTTCTTCTGTTTTCAGGAAAATCGTACTCTTTGATGTGCTTGAAGACAACGCTGGCCCACATATTCCGAAGCTACAGGGTGTCCGGAGATCACAACCAGATGTTAGCCAAGTTGGACATTATGCTGAGACCAGTATCGGGACACCATGTGTCAATTGAAATGAGAAAGTAATACAGTAAAAGTGGGAATCGAACCCACGCCCTTGGACGCAGAAGTCCAATAACTTTGCTTTGTTGTAAGCAAACAATAACTTTGTTTTGTTGTAATTTCGTAAAATTGAAGCTGTTATGTTACGAATACGTATTTTATGTCATTTTAGTTACTTTATTATAATTACTTTGTACCTTACTTTATAATTTTATGTGTTTTTATTATAAATACAAAGATTTCTATATAAATAAATGGGTATTTACTATTAAATTCATTGTGTAAATAATGTTGAAAATAAAATACTTCTAAAAACAAAAATAAACAGTCATTTATTATTATACTTAATCAAATTCTTAGTTGGAAGAGTCGATGGACGATGGGCAAAAACGAAAATAAACTCATTTACCCTTCTTCAAAATTAATATTCGACAGCTCCGGCCCATACGCAATGTCAATAAAAATTTACAATATCCTACCACATATATGTAATGAGGAGAAAGCTTTCAAAAAATTAAGGGATTTTCTGGTCGAAAAGTGCTACTACGCGGTAAATGACTACATGAATGATAATGAAAACAAATAAAATCGGTCTCCCCATCACTCACTCGACAAAAGGCTACGCCCAAACTGGGTATCCATAACTTGCATTATATAATAAAATGTAACTTGTATCATAATTATTATATTGTATAATGTAATATGTGTGGTATTGCTTGATTATTAAATAAATAAGTAATCCTTTCCTTAGTAATCTCGTGAGAGATGCGACTAGGGGGTGCATGGGACAAATCCGACGCCATCGGACGACATTTTGTCTATATTTCTCTTCACTGGTCGCATGTTATATAGCTCAACTGGAAACTCAGTCCAACGATATTCTATACTATAGATATGCTACGTACCTACAAAATCACCGCAAAAAGTGATCAGAATTTAGCTACTCCACACGTTATATATTTTATGAATATTGTATATTGTAACAATAAATTTGTAAAAGTTACAAATTTAATGTTGCAACATTATTTTGTTGGTAACTGAAGCTCACGCTCAACATCGAGTCGCGCGCGGCGGTTTTTGCCGGGTTTACTGTTAGACGGCTGACGTCGCGATTTGACCTTGTAGGCACGCCAGTCAGAACTAACGTCTGTCAAAGCACGGTCGCGTCACTAATTCGCGCGACCGACACTGCCGTCTGCAGTTTTTTATATTAAATTACAAAATACTGCTAATTCCAATATATTATATAATTGTGCTAAATCGTTCCCGCTATAGGGTAAGTTTTGAATGGTACATAAAACAAGATTAGATACGAGTAGTTAAAAGAATCAATTATAGTTTGTGATTTTAATTTTATAAACTTTTTCCAAATTTAAGTATATATTTCCTTCTTGCAGCATTTATTTCATGTTTCATTTTCATTAGCTTATACGCTGTAATAACTTGATTCTAATAATGTAACTTTGTAGAATATTGCATCATTCTTTTCTTTGACTACCTTCTGCTTTTGTATATTACTTCGATTAGATTTTAAATTCATTCAATTTATTAATATATTTGTAAATTCCGTTTTGATGTCACCTACCATCGGCAATTCTGGTATGGCCGTACGAACTTGCAGCGTTGCCGGTGGTGGCTAAAACGAGAATGTTTACTTAGAAGTGGCAATGACGTATTCCAGGAGCGGAGTTAGTACTTTGAGAACTAAATTGTTGGGCGCGAGGTTGCCTGTTTTGGCGAGCTGCGCGACGTGCCTTCACTGAAAAAAATTAAACGCCAATTGTCGTGACTCCATCCTGCCTGCCGCTGCCCCTGGTGGACAAGTTCGTCGTCTGCCGCCGTGGATCGCAGGGGAGTGCGGGCATTAATGGACAGAAGTGAAACATATTATTAAGGCCTGTACCCACGATATATAAATTTGTGCCCGCCGGTTGATTTCTTTTTTTAATATACTTTTTAATAATAATTATTTACTTCCTTTTCATTATTAATATTAGTACCTACCTACTCAAATAATTAAGGCGGGACACTGGCGCCCTAATCGTGGTTTAATGGCTTTCGCTTCTGTCAATTATAGCTAGTTTTGTTGATGGTATTTTTTTTCTGTTTTTGTAAAACGCTTTAATTTTTTTTTTGTTGGTTTGCAGTAACTAAGGTGATCGTAGTACTTTTCATTGTTGTGACTATGGTAAATGCCCCAAATTACTTTTATTTCTGTAATTCTTGTTATTCCGTAATTTAATTTGATTTAATATTTTGATACTAGATTATACTGCACTATAAATTTCTCACTGTAATTTTTTCTCATTGTATTGAAATAACTGTACCTTAATTCTAAAGCTGCGTTCACATTAGTTACAAAAAAAAAAAAAAAAACTTTTATTTTTAGTTTTATGTTGTGATCTTTGCCTTTTCTATTAACTCGTTCATTTCATTCGCTACTTAATCCATTCATCATCAAACCAAAGCGTTCCGTTAAATTATTGTAACAGAACGGAATTATTTTTTCTTTTATAATTTTTATGAGCCATTCACAACTTACCCTACTCATTATTTTTTTTTCTTTTCTTATATTTATTAGAAATTTTTGTTGTTATTGGATTTAGCACTATATTTTATTTTTACCATCATGTCTCATGCGATAAAGTTTTTCTCTTTACAAAAGCCTGAGCTAGAATATGAAGTGGCTGTTAGAGGTGAAACACCTGCCAATACCGTAGCAGAGCTAAGAAAGCAAATAAATAAATTATCACAATTATACCCCTCAGAAGAAATTTTATATTCGCATTTAGACACTTCAGACGATTTATCTTGCACTTTTGAACTATTAAATAAAATTAATTTAACCCTTGCGGAAGAGGTTTTTGATAAAAATACACTAAATCGTATAGAAAATCTTCTCTTCCACGTTTATCATAGGATCAATAGAATTGAACCCGATAAAGCTTCTTCAGATCAACACTCACAATGTAGTGAGCTTTATAAAAATTTATATGATAAATTACTAAATTTAAAATTAAAGAGTGTTGATCCCCTTGCCGTGGTCGGTATTAGTACAGATAACCAACCTTCGCCCACACCAATTAACGTGACAGTTACTTGTGAGGGTAACAGTAGATTTCCTTCCGAAGTGGTCAAGTTGAAATATGATGGGAAGTCATGTGTCCGCTCTTTTATTGAGCGTGTAAATGAATTTACCTTGGCTCGTAACATTTCGGGATCGAAACTTCTTACTTTTGCTACTGAGTTTTTTGCCGAAGATGCATTGCACTGGTTCCGTAGCGTGAAAGACCAAGTGTCGTCATGGGATGATCTTGTCGTGCTTCTCAAACAAGACTTCGATAAGCCCGATTATGACTACCGTCTATTAGCCGAGATTCGATCTAGAACCCAGGGCCAAACAGAGAACATTACTATTTATTTATCAATACTGGCTGGTATGTTTTCACGCCTATCGAAGCCCCTATCAGAAGACGACAGGTTAGAAATTATATTGCATAATATTAGGCCGTGCTATGCAAGTACGCTCGCTTCTGTAACAGAGATTAAAACTGTTGAACATTTGCGTCTATTATGTAAAAATTATGAAAACGTTCATTCACGTATGGTACAATTTCGTGAGCCTGTTGCCGGACCTTCAGATTCTATGGTCGCGCCAGAATTTGCGTATAAATCAAAAATTGTAAATTCGCAAAAACAAAATCTTAACCAAAATTACAATTATAAACAAAATAGTTACAAAAACCCTATTATTTACACTAACCCTAATTCTAACAACATTAATGAAAAATATTTGCACGCTATTAATAATAATAATTCTAATACTACTAGTAAATTACCCTACTGCCCCAGATGTCGTAACAATTCACATAATTTTAAAAATTGTGAAAATACAGAAATCTTGTGCTTTAAATGTGGTCACAAAGGTGTTAAGAAACCCGATTGTCCTAATTGTAACACTCCTTCAAAAAACTAAATTCTCAGAATTGTAGCAAGCCTCATTCTACAGTGCATAGAAAAGAATGGGAGGAATGGTTATTAACTGTTCGTAGGTTTTTTAACACTTACAATATTGCTACAATTCTGAATTACAAACCTTTAGATGATATACGACCATATGTCAATATAAAAATTAATGACACGATTGCCTCTGGTCTTCTTGATTCAGGCTCTAGTGTTTCTATCCTAGGCAATAATGCGCATAAAACCTTATTAAATCGCGATTTTAAGATATTTACAGATGACGCGATATCTGTAACTGCGGCCGGTGGTCAAATACTGCAAAGTATAGGTTACATAAATTTACCTATTACTTTTGATTCTCAATTTCATATTATAAAAACTTACGTTGTCCCAGAAATTCGTTACTCTCTTATATTAGGAATTGATTTTTGGCGGGCTTTTAAATTATGTCCCAAATACTTAGGTTCAATTGCTTTGTCAAATGAACCGTTAATTGATCTAAATTGTAATAATTCAGAAAATCTAATTCACTCTTATGATAATTTAGATAGCACTCAAAAGGCGACTGCAGATAATGTTATAAAACAATTTCACGATATTTCCTTTGAACATAAAGGATTAGGTCGGACTCATTTAATAACTCACCGCATTAATACTGGCGATTCACCACCGATCAGGCAGAGGTACTATAGACTCTCTCCTGAAAAACAAAGAATCCTAGTCGAACAAGTAGACGAAATGCTGGCATTAGATGTAATCGAACCTTGTGAGAGCTCTTGGCAATCGCCCGTTCTCCTAGTTACTAAAAAGAATGGCCAGCCACGTTTTTGTTTGGACAGTAGGAAGCTCAATTCGGTCACGAAACGAGATGCGTATAATTTACCGTACATTTCAGAAATTCTCGATAATTTGCGTGATGCACGTTACTTAACCAGCCTCGATCTTTCTAAAGCCTTTTGGCAAATTCCTATAGCAGAGGAAGATCGAGACAAGACAGCTTTTTACGTCCCGAACCGTGGAACGCTGCGCTTTAAAACCACAGCATTTGGACTGACCAATGCTCCAGCTACTCAGCAGCGACTAGTAGACGCATTGCTAGGTGAAGTAGATCACCGTATATTCGCGTACCTAGACGATATCATTATCATTTCAAACACATTTGATGACCACGTTTCCCTATTGCTTCGGGTCCTAGACAAATTACGAAAAGCTAACTTGACCATTAATTTGGATAAATGTGAATTTTTTCGAAGTCAGCTCAAATACTTAGGATACGTAGTCGATGCGAAAGGGCTGCGAACTGATCCGGATAAAGTAGAAGCTATCCTCAATTATGCTACTCCTACGAACCGTAAAGAAGTAAAACGTTTTTTAGGCACCGCTACGTGGTACCGTAGGTTTGTGCCAAATTTTAGCACGATAGCAGGACCACTTAATAAACTGACCTCGAGTAAGAAAAACGCTCCACCTTTTCGATGGACTGAAGAAGCAGACGTGGCTTTTAAAAAATTGAAGGCATGTCTTGTGTCTGCTCCGGTTCTTTCATGTCCAAACTATGAACTTCCTTTCCAAGTTCATACGGATGCGAGCAGCTATGGAATAGGTGCAATGCTCACGCAGTATATTGATGGCAAGGAACGACCTATTGCCTATATGAGCAGATCCTTGACTGGAGCGGAAAGGAATTACAGCGTTACGGAACGCGAGACTTTAGCTGTAGTAGTTGCGTTGGAACATTGGCGTTGCTACGTAGAAAACGGTCAACCCTTTACAGTTTATACAGACCATAGCGCACTTAAATGGTTTTTATCCATTAGCAACCCTACAGGTCGCCTAGCCCGTTGGGGTGTTCGATTATCTTCATTTGATTTTGAAATCAAACACCGTCGCGGTCCTGATAACGTTATTCCTGACGCCTTATCTAGAGCTCATCCGGTTTCCGTAATTAACACTGCCAAATCATTTGCGACTACTAGCGATGATTGGTATAAAAACATTTATAATAACTGTCTTAACAACCCAATTAATTTTCCTAATTACTTAATAAAAAATAACATCTTATTTCGACTATCCAAGAACAAATGCCATCTCACAAATGAATTTTCATGGAAGGAAGTGGTTCCATCAGAGTTTAGGGATAACGTTATCAGGGAAAATCACAACAACCCAACGGCTGGTCACTTGGGCATTTTTAAGACTTACAGGCGTATCGCCCTTAGATACTTCTGGCCAGGGATGTACCGAGATATCGCAAAATATGTAGGTTCATGTTCCACTTGTCTTCAATACAAGCCCCAAAACCATCCCACTCTTGGTGAAATGGGTCGCCCCAAACAATGCTCTAGACCATATCAAATGATTTCTGTTGACCTAATGGGCCCGTTGCCCGTAACAAAAAAACAAAACAAATTCATTTTAGTTATAACGTGTTGTTTTTCAAAATTCTGTCAAATTTTCCCAATTAAACAAGCAACTTCCCAAATTATCGTCAAAATATTAGAGGAACAGGTATTTTTGATTCACGGCGTCCCTCAGACCATTCTCCTTGACAATGGACCCCAACTCGTTAGTAATCACACTAATGACCTATTCAAAAAATATAGTATTCCAAACATATATTTTACTCCAAAATATACCCCACAAGTTAATACTGTGGAGCGATACAACAAAACAATCATAACCTGTATTTCTATGTTTGTGGATAATGATCACCGTTCGTGGGATTTGTTTATACCTAGTGTTCAATTTGCCATAAATAACTCTGTGAATGAGGCGACAGGTTTTACTCCTTCATTTTTAGTTTTTGGGCGAGAAACAGTAATCTGTGGTTCTCACTACACTGACACTGATTTAGGTGACGAAATTGTATTCATGCCGCGGGACATATACGCTGAAAACTCTAGCTTTATGTGCAATATTTTCGACCAAGTTCAAAAATCGTTATATCACGCTCACGTCAAAAATTCAGAAAAATATAATTCAAGACGGAAGCCCTTTGAGTATAATGTAGGAGATATTGTCATGAAACGTACATACGTTTTAAGTGATAAAGATAAATTTTTCAGTAAGAAACTAGCCCCTAAATTCATAAAATGTCGCATTATAGAAAAAAAGTCTCCATTAGTTTATGTCTTGGCAGATATGTCTGGTAAATGCTTAGGCACCTGGCATATAAAAGACTTAAAAATAATAAGTCAAATATGATAATTAGGGTTAACATGCATTATTATAAATTTATTCGTATTTTTTTTTTATAACTCACATAATTTATTTTTATATACTTAGTTTAATTACACTCTTGGTTGCATACTTATTTCTCAGCTGTGCTGACAGTCATGCAACATGGTGGTTAAAATAATGATAGTAAACAAAATCATAATAATATGATCGTTTCACTAATTACTGCGGATTTTATCATTAAAATAAAACCCTTGTAAGGGCCGGCGGGGTAATGTAACAATAAATTTGTAAAAGTTACAAATTTAATGTTGCAACATTATTTTGTTGGTAACTGAAGCTCACGCTCAACATCGAGTCGCGCGCGGCGGTTTTTGCCGGGTTTACTGTTAGACGGCTGACGTCGCGATTTGACCTTGTAGGCACGCCAGTCAGAACTAACGTCTGTCAAAGCACGGTCGCGTCACTAATTCGCGCGACCGACACTGCCGTCTGCAGTTTTTTATATTAAATTACAAAATACTGCTAATTCCAATATATTATATAATTGTGCTAAATCGTTCCCGCTATAGGGTAAGTTTTGAATGGTACATAAAACAAGATTAGATACGAGTAGTTAAAAGAATCAATTATAGTTTGTGATTTTAATTTTATAAACTTTTTCCAAATTTAAGTATATATTTCCTTCTTGCAGCATTTATTTCATGTTTCATTTTCATTAGCTTATACGCTGTAATAACTTGATTCTAATAATGTAACTTTGTAGAATATTGCATCATTCTTTTCTTTGACTACCTTCTGCTTTTGTATATTACTTCGATTAGATTTTAAATTCATTCAATTTATTAATATATTTGTAAATTCCGTTTTGATGTCACCTACCATCGGCAATTCTGGTATGGCCGTACGAACTTGCAGCGTTGCCGGTGGTGGCTAAAACGAGAATGTTTACTTAGAAGTGGCAATGACGTATTCCAGGAGCGGAGTTAGTACTTTGAGAACTAAATTGTTGGGCGCGAGGTTGCCTGTTTTGGCGAGCTGCGCGACGTGCCTTCACTGAAAAAAATTAAACGCCAATTGTCGTGACTCCATCCTGCCTGCCGCTGCCCCTGGTGGACAAGTTCGTCGTCTGCCGCCGTGGATCGCAGGGGAGTGCGGGCATTAATGGACAGAAGTGAAACATATTATTAAGGCCTGTACCCACGATATATAAATTTGTGCCCGCCGGTTGATTTCTTTTTTTAATATACTTTTTAATAATAATTATTTACTTCCTTTTCATTATTAATATTAGTACCTACCTACTCAAATAATTAAGGCGGGACACCTACTCAAATAATTAGTTCCATATACAGGGTGCTCGGGAGTATTTCCCATAACTTCAAGGTGTTGACGAGTACACTTATAGGAGCCGAACTGCATAACTAATATTAAAAAAAAAAATGCGTTTTATATTTTCATACGCAGTAATTCAAATAATTCCGACTATCCATGTAACACGCCTTTATCTATCTTTGCATTTTAAAATACGTAAAACAATAGGCGAGCGTGGAAATTTTCCATTCGAGAAACGTGAACCGCCGATTCCAACTCGGCTGGGCTGCATTCGGGAAACTTCGCGACATCTTTTCGTCCAAAATTCCTCACTCAGTGCCTGAAGACAAAAGTCTTCGAACAGTGCGTGTTGCCTGTGACGACCTATGGTTCCGAGACATGGTCGCTAACTATGGGCTGAGTTACGTTCCTCAGACTAATTAGATAAAGACCTGCCTCGCAAGACATTAATTTTTTGTCAAAGTATATGATCAACGATCTTATACGATTATAAACACTGTCTCTAAAGAATCGATGTTTCATAGTTTACAATCGTGTCCGTCGGTTAAAAACCTCCGTAAAAATACCTTTTTGTGTAGTTATATGGTGTAAAAAACCAACAAAAACTGCTAGTTTAGTATAAGATATGTATGAAATCTAAGCTCGTTTTCCTTAGAAAATGGCAGAAAATTTTGTTCGTGAATTTGGGTGCGATACTAGTCCTTATGTATTTAGTCTGAGGCGTGATCGAATCAGAAAGTATACTGGCACATCGAAAATGTTTGACACCAATATAATAAATAAGAGCCTTGATACCCCAGTGGATATGACCTCTGCCTCCGATTCCTCCGGGGTGTGGGTTCGAATCCGGTCCGGGGCATGCACCTCCAACCTTTCAGTTGTGTACATTTCAAGAAATTAAATATCACGTGTCTCAAACGGTGAAGGAAAACATCGTGAGGAAACCCGCATACCAGAGAATTATCTTATTTATCTGCGTGTGTGAAGTCTGCCAATCCGCATTGGGCCAGCGTGGTGGACTATTAGCCTTACCCCTCTCATTCTGAGAGGAGACTCGAGCTCAGCAGTGTGCCGAATATGGGTTTATGACGACGAATAAATATATTTTGTGTCCTTACACTACACACAACTATAAATATAAATTGTAATACACAAACATGTAATTTTAGGACAATGAAACATCGATTCTATAGACGCAGTTTTTATGAACTCGTTAGATCGTGATCAGGCACTAGATTAGATTAGAGCTAGGCAGGTCCTCAGGTAATTGGTCTGAGACTGGAAAGCGCAGAGTTGGTCTAGCTCGCACTAGGTGTAACGACTTAAACAGGGCTGTTGGATGCTGGCAGCTCAAGATCATATCTGGAAGTCCACACAAGAGACGTTAGTCCAGAAATTGTCGTCCATCGACTGATAATGATGTTGAATGTATGCATATGATCATAAAAAAGTCATAAAATACTTATTATAAAGTCATATTCAATGTGCACTGTTTACCAACAAACAAATTAGAAATGAAGGTAAATACGCATGTCATTTCCATAACTTATATGTTTTAAATTATGTATTGATTTTTTTTAGAAAATGTTATTCAAAATATATTGACTACTAGCTGACGCCGCGCTGTTTTACTCGCGTGGTTCCCGTTCCCGTAGAAATACGGGGATAATATATAGAGTATAGCCTTCCTCGATAAAAGGGCTTACTAACACTGAAAGAATTTTCAAATCGGACCAGTAGTTCCAGAGATTAGCGCGTTCAATCAAACAAACAAACTTTTCAGCTTTATAATATTAGTATAGATGAGTATATCTAATACTTCTTAGCTTATTAATTAATAGTAGATTGTTATACAAGGGGCTAAAAAGACCCATTATATACGAGGTATTTTTAGGGCCCGAGACGAAGGCGAGGGCCGCCTAAATAGAAACCGAGTTTATAATGGGTTTAGCCCCACGTGTTACACTCTGCTTTTCACTACGATTGCGAGAAAATAAAATAGTTTAGTACAATATTCAATGATTTATTTTAATTGAAAATTAAATGTTCAAAGTCTACAATTTTGGATATTAAGGGAAATGCTTTTACCCAGTAACATAATTTCCGACTACTGTGAAGATGAATAATAAGTAGGTATGTAAGATAAACGTGGGAGATAATAGTTTAAAAAACTCCTTTCGTAAGTGAATCCATTCGTTGTTGTTTCCTCCACTTATAAAATTTTTCGTAGGTAAGTACCTATTTAAGTAAATGCGTCTCGACTTTGATGGTAACAGATTGAAAATTTCACCCATCTCTAGATTAGGATCACCATTCTCACTAGATGAAGACAATAATAACAATTATTGTTGAAAAATATGTAAGTTACGGTCACAAATTGACAATGAATTTCTGAAAAAAATCAAGTGTGTATTATTCACGCCAATTGTTTTTTAAATTATCGCTTTTTAATTTTATTTTTTTCACATGAGAAAGAGGCAAAGGTATTACACCGTAAAGGATGTCCCATGTCTTCAAATCTCGTTCTATTCGCAACTCAATAAAAAATAAACGCATTTCACAGACAAAAACGCTGCATTTCATTCCAATTTAAAGTTTTTTATTTATTTTTCAAAACAATCAGTGCCTTACCTATAATGATTCTATTTTCGAATAAAACCTCCTCCGTTTTATAGTAGGCTAGTACTTAGCTAGTACTCGTAACAGACAAGAATTAAAAAAACAAAATTACTTTAGCCCCTAGAGGCTAATATGCTTATATAATGATTTATTTATTTTGCTATCATACGCGAAAATTCGGCGAACCCATGCGACAACGTCACCCAGGTCCGACAAAATACTCTCTACGTACGTTTCACCCCGAAACCGGAGCATCCTCAGGAGATGTTGACTCTACAACGTGCAATTGCAAAGTGTCGTTTTCGACCTTTGCTTCGTCTTTTATAGACCAAAAAGTAGGTGGGGCAAGAGGTGGGCGTTGCCAAGATACTCATAATATAAGCGATTTATCTTGCATCGCATTCAAACATTTTTATTAGTGGTGACTTCGATAACTCTATTTGTTCATTTAATAAGGTAATTCCTGACTTATTATGTTTTATTATTTCTAATTGTTCCAAAACGCAGAGTATTTTGTCGGACCTGGGTGACGTTGTCGCATGGGTTCGCCGAATTTTCGCGGATGATAGCAAAATAAATAAATCATTATATAATCATGATGAACTTCCGCAAAGTAACGCCTGCTTCTATCCAATAGCTAATATGCTTGTTTAGCCCCGCTGTGGAGTGGTAATATGACAATGTTTTTGAGCAAGAGTAGTGAAAATTTATTTTCATTAATTTAAGAACAAGTCAATTATAATAATTAGGTGTGAAACAGATTGAACCGACAGAGCACACGAACACAACGGTGTCGTTGCCGCTCCATAAAATCCTTTGTTCCTTTTGCACTACGGAACCCTAAAACAGAATTTTTCAATGAGCAACAGTTGGTCTGATGTCTTTTGTATTATATAAATAGTGTGAATACAAATTAACCCTGTAGTACAGTCAATGAAGGTTTTCACCTCCGATTTCGTGGAACCACCATCGATTTTCATGAAAATTGGTGAGTAGGTACCTTATACCTTAAGAAACAAAAGTGAATCGAAATATAGAAAATGATTTATTCATTATTTCGATCTAAGGGGTGGTTGCTAAAAGGGTTGACAAACGCCGCGAAACCTAACAATTATCATTTTTATTCTTTGGTTATTGCGATTCGACTTATTATCTAGTAATCTTATGATTTTGCAATCAAAATAGTGTTCTGTTTTGATTTAGTTAATAATAAGTCTCTCAAGTAATAAATATAAGTGACAGCAGTAAAAAAGAGACTCTTTAAGTTCTATGTTGAGATTTTGCTGTCGCAACTATTTATTAAGGTCAGCATTATTTATTAAGTTATTAAGAAAAATAAAGTGATTGGTGACTTAGTTTATGACGTGGTTCAATTCTTTGTTAAGCAGCCTGAAAGCGTCATGCTGTCGCGTTAGTGATTTTGTGATACTGTGGACATGAAGAACATGTCGGGCAGAGATGGTGAGTGTTTACTAGTTTTAAAAGTCTTCTTCATACCACACCCTTGTCACAAGTCCTGAGACTTGCTCGATGTGTTTCCTCTACCACAACTACCAGGGTAAATAGTAAAATTAAGAGTAATCTATTGTGTAAGCGATTAGTGAGGTTCAGCATAGCGTACCTATATATTATAAATGACAGAGCTGATGACCAAGGTCAGGTCAGCGGTTCTGTCCACAATGACTTTATTATTCTACGATATATATAAATAATAAAAACATTTATTTGCATATATAAAATAATGCATATAAATAATAAAAACATTTATTTTATCTAATTAAACATAATTACTTAAGGCAGAATGGTTAAATCAGCTTTCTTTCCATTTTTAACAAAAAGGAGTGTATTTCACACATAAAAAGAAAAAAGCGCAAGACGCGCATATGTCACTTTTGAAGTAGAGAGTAAAACATAGCCAAAAAAAATAAAAAGCCTCAATAGCTCAACGGGAATGGTTCAATTCTCACCCCGTTGGCCTATTGTCGTACCCACTCCTAGCACAGTCTATCCCGAATAGTTAGAGGAGAATGTGAATATTGGTCATATAGATATGGCAAATATTCTTTATCAAAAAATAAAAATATAAAATAAATCCCAAATTTTCATCTAAATCTATGAAAGTTAAACGAAATCTGGAGGTTATAGCTGATTTTTGTCTTCATTGACTGTACTACTGAACAACTTGTATACCTTGGTATTATGTGAACCTCGGTCACGTGGCTCGTTTTAAATACATATCTACGAGCTTGTAATCAGTAGTCGGTTAAACATTGGTGACTGTTCTATGTGTCTTTTGTTTCAGTCGCTATAAGTAAGTTTTTTTAATACTTTGAACTCTGTCACTACAGTCATAATGTAGGGAAAACAGCTTAGAAATTCAAATGAATCGTAAAAACAAACCTGAATTTTAATCATTCAATTTTAATAGTAGAGCGTGCAAAGAGCAACAAGAAAATATTGAATCAAAATTTTCGAATCTCAAAGAATTAAGTTATTGTAAAAAGACTGAATGCAATCCTTTTTTCAAAAAAAATGCACATAGAAAATCTTGATCGAATGAACAATTTGGAGTTAGCGTATCTAGCCCCCTAAGTCATACACAAAACTCAGCTTTTTGAGTTCATTTGTATTTCCAAATGTTTACTGGACTATGTTTGTTTAATATAATATGTTTTATAATAACCACGAATCTTTGACTGCCTCATTGGTCCCGTGATAAGCTGGTTTGGCTGCGGAAAATGACGTCCAGGACTCGAATTCCGTTTCAGGCCAACAAAAAATTCGATATTAGTATTTGAAGAAAAAAATATTCTGGAGTTGGCCTTGTTAGTGCACCCCGTGCCTCGGAGAGCACGTAAACCCGTCGGTCCTGCGCCTGATCTCTCACCGGTCGTGTCGGTCACCACCTGTGCACCTGTGCATGCGCACACACTTGTGCACTGTATGATATATCCTACGTTTAGGGTTAATGTCCACATGACAAAACTTTTCTAACATTCTCTTTTTATGACTCGTTGATACGTCTGTCAGGTTGTGAAAAGAAACGACTTGCGATATAAGGCGCTCGCCGTACGATCGGCTTTAGTGTGCTTGTGGCGTTCGAGTCGTCCACATTTCTTGTTGTGTGGTTCTTTATGGGTTGCTTGAGATAGGCTGGGGGAGTGACTTGAGTGGAAAAGGGGAGTATTTGTTAAAAGTCAAAGGGCCCTTTAACCCTACACACAACGGTTACAGGTGCGTGATTTCACTAAAGGTCATTCTCTGCTATTCTAGTGTCTTATTTAGGTTACAGTTAGATTTGTTAATTAAGTTGTCCTTTTTCTGAGTAGTTTGCTAAAAATATACCTATTATTATTTGTATGTAGGTGTAGTAAGTAACGATGTGGATAGTGATACTTCTGCTAGTTGCTTTGGCGTGTTGCACTGCGTGGTGGGTGATCACCAACAAAGATGAACCACCGGCGTATCCTGGCTACCTGCCTCTGATAGGGCACGCTCATCTACTCATTGGAGACACTATAAGTAAGTATATTGCTGCTCAAATGCGCTACTGCGCAAACTTATATAAAGATGATTACATTATGTTATAAGAATCTGGTTAAATAAAAGTATGTTTGTTTGAGTTACTCTAAAAATATTTAAACTGTACATAATCATGCTAATTTTAATGTTATTTCTAAAGTAATTTTAAAGTTTAAAATCATTCATCATTCATCATCATTATCAACCAACATTCGGCTCACTGCTGAGCCCGAGTCTCCTCTCAGAAGGAGAGGAGTTAGGCCCATAGCACACCACGCTGACCCTGATTGGCAGAACGCATAGAATTAAGAAAATTCTCAGGCATGTTTCCTCGCGATGATTTTCCTTCACCGATTGAGACACGTGATATTTAATTTCTTAAAATGCACACAACTGTAAAGTTGGAGGTGCATGCCCCGGTCCGGATTCGAACCCACACCCTTCGGAATCGGAGGCAGAGGTCATATCCAATGGGCTATCACGGCACTCACACGGCACAGTTATAAAGAGTAATGATTAAAATCATTACTCTTTATAATATTAATATTATAATTATAAACTTACAGATTTATGGAATCTGTTCAAGATGATAAGCTATACAAGTTTGAAGACCGCGGGCGCTGTGTACTTGTCGGTTGGTCCGAAACGTTTGTACTGTAAGTTATGTTATGTACAATGGACATATCCAATCGAATCTTATGAGTGGACTGAGATACTTAATTTTATGAAGGTGTCTGACTATGTGAACATAAGAGCTAAGCCTTCTCGCCGTCAACGCCACAAGCGAACTTATGGTAGCGATGAGTCAAGGGCTCCCATTTCGGGGCACATAAAACTACTTACTTATAGTTGAGAACGCTGCACTCGAAATTGTAGACGAATACATATACCTAGGACATATGATCCAGTTAGGTAGGTCCAATTTCGAGAAAGAGGTGAACCGCTGAATCCAACTCGGCTGGGCTACATTCGGGAAACTTCGCGACATCTTTTCGTCCGAAATTGCTCAGTGCTTGAAGACAAAAGTCTTCGAACAGTGCGTGTTGCCAGTGATGACCTATGGTTGCGAGACTTGGTCGCTAACTATGGGCCTCATAAGAAGGCTCAGAGTCACACAGCGGGCGATGGAACGAGCTATGTTAGGAGTATCTCTGTATCCGACATAGCTCAACGAGTTGCGAAGCTGAAGTGGCAATGGGCGGGGCACATAGTTCGAAGAGATAATGGACGTTGGGGTCCCAAAGTGCTGGAATGGCGACCCCGCACTAGTAAGCGCAGTGTTGGCCGACCCCCCACCAGGTGGACTGACGACATCAAGCGAGTCGCAGGGATTCGCTGGCTGCAGGCGGCTCAGTATCGTGATGTTTGGAAGTCCCTACAAAAGGCCTATGTCCTGCAGTGGACGTCCATCGGCTGATATGATGATGATGATGATGATGAAAACTACTTACAAATCCTGCGACTACACACTATTTATGTGTTATGCGAGTAAATCTATGGTTGATAATTTGTCAGGTTATACCAATAGGTACATCATTATTAGTAGGTACAGTCAATGAAGGCAAAAATCAGCTACAACCTCGGATTTCGTTGAATGAAAATTTGGGATCTAGTAGATTTACCCATACATTTATAAGTAGGTACTCTGTACCGACTCGTAAATCTGTGGTTTTACCTACTGAAAGTAGTACCTACTTCAAAACGGACATATGCTCGTCTTGCGCTTTTTGCGTTTTAGGGGTGATATCCACCCCTTTTGTAAAAAATGGGAAAAAATGCAGATTAATTTTTTTTTAACAGCTTTTAGTTATAATATTTTCAATAGTTATGATAAAATTTATTAATAAATACTTGTTTTTTTTTCAAACAAAATCGAAAGTTCTTTCTCAATTAGCAATGATTATGTTTTTACAATGTTCAATATATTTCCATGTAGGTACTTTAAAAAAATCTTCAGGAAGTCGTATACTGCTCGAATACTTAGATACTCGCCGAAAAAATATGTGTATTACATCGTCGTTATCAACCCATATTCGGCTCACTGCTGAGCTCGAGTCTCCTCTCAGAATGAGAGGGGTTAGGCCAATAGTCCACCACGCTGGTCCAATGCGGATTGGCAGACTTCACACACGCAGAGAACAAAGAAAATTATTTGGTATGCAGGTTTCCTCACGATGTTTTCCTTCACCGTTTATTACATACAATTACCTATTTATAGGTTTTTCGAAGTAGGGATTCTTTGTTTTTATATTAGCTTTAATTTTTGTAATGACATATTTTTTTGTAAAAACTCATATTTTTGAGTTATTTATGAAAAGCCGCATAAAACATGTATCATCAGATAAAATGGAATATTTATGTTGTAGTTGTAGCCGACCCGAACGACTTCTTGAAAGTTGCTAACACATGCTTCCAAAAGGACGAGATCTACGAATACGCGAAGCCCTGGGTGGGCAATGGACTGGCCACTAGTGATGGTAAGTGGTCACCACGAGTGCGTGGCGTGCTGCGAAATCACAAAATGTATGGAAATGTCATTTTTTATCGACAGGTCACGGGATCGATTTGCGATTGTGTCACGTGATCGGATATCATCCCCTTATAATTTTTAGTTTTCAAAGCGTTAGCTTTTGTAGATAGAGAATCGACATGCCGCATGGCTAGAGCCCCAGTATAGCCCCCTGTCAATATATATACAGGAAGAAATTTTTTTTAGTACGGATATTTTTATATTTTGTACATAAACAAAATTTAATGAACACGTATTTTTTCTTTTTTTTTTAACTCAAAAATAACAAAGTTATCGTTAGCTAAAGTTATTTACGTTTAAACAGAATTTGAGGGTCACCCTATCGCTGTACTAGGTAATAGGCAACTACAAAATCAGCTGGTAGGTACTACGTTAGCGAGCGCCCGCGCCGAGGGCCGTTGACCTTTGTGCGTTTATTTTATTTTTGTTTGATACCTATTATTTTTATAATAATTAAAGGTCGTCACTTTTGAGCTGAGTATCGATATTCCTTTCATACTTTATTGGGCTTAGGACCATCAATAATGCCTGAAGTGCATGCGTAATAATAATAATAAAAACTATGAACTTTCGATTGAAATAATGAAATACAAATGATGATTATTATTACGCAAACTTTCATAAATCAGCATAAATACATAAATCAGCATATTTACATTAATCAATGATATCTACTTACTAAGTTTGTTTTTGTTAATTTGAAAATTTTAATCACTGTATTTTAACAATTATTCGAAATGAAGTCCATTCCTTTCAAGGCACAACCGAGCACGTTTTAATAAAATTTTCATTTAGTTTACTTAAAACACTTGATCCTCACATTAGGCACTGCGGGGTTCAGGATTCCTTGGGCTCGTGGCCTAGGAACACTCACTCGTACATTGTGCAAGCTGCACGAAGGCGTTCATTGCTGAGCAAATACACTCGCCCCATTTCGTAATAGTCGCGATTTGAAAATCCCGACATAGTAAATGCGCAAGCGACGGCAGATTGTCTGTCACTGGTCGCCCATCGGCAATTCGGTAGGCGTCCTCAGGGATTTTTCGATCCCCTCACCTCTGCCACCCCCGTCAGTCGAAGCCGAAGCGATATGCCTACGGCCGGTATTTCTTTGTCGGCGTCTTACAAAGTGCCGCCAGCATTTGCGCAGTTTGTTTGGTAATGTGTCCATTATTTTGTTATTTCTGAGACATAAATTGATAAAAAAAAATTACATAAAATGTATCGAACTGTTTGTAGATTTATGTTCTATTAATGATACTGAACCACGAAAAAAAATATCGGTACTAAAGTCCGAATCACCCTGTATATAACAGTATAGTATATGTAAGACAAAATATTAATTTGTACAAACGAAAAGGAGATTTAAACCCACGTCTTACTAGACACGGACATAAGTTACTTATTTCTGCATACTGTCTCCAAAGAGTAAAGAAATCTTTTGTAGGTTTGGGTGTACTCTTTCTTCTATAATAAGATCCCCAAGACTGTGATGGACCTGCCAATGCATAACTTTAAGCAATGTGTTAAAAACATTTACTTAGTCGAGGTTACTACAACATTGATGAGTTCCTTAATGATAAAGATGCTTGGAGGCCGTTGGGTCAGCTTCCACCTTCACACAGGAAGTAAAACTATAAGAAATTGTAATTGTTATCAATTGTAAATTATAATACTCTATGACTTTTTCATTTCAAAAGAGCAACTGTTGAGTTTCTTACCGGTTTCTTCTCAGCAGAACCTGCCTTCCAAACCGGTGGTAGAATCTATACAAATAGTCAATTGACGTGTCAAAAGTGCTTGTAAACTGAGCCTACTTGAAATAAACGATTTTTGATTTTGAGTAATGCAAACATGCGACCAAGTGAAGACCAAGTGAAGTTATTATGGCAAAAAAAGAACGTTTGATACGATACCCGGATTTCGACAAGAGAATTAATTCATAATGTTATGTAATTATTAATTCTTAGAATAAATGAATTTTGAATTTTGAGTTTTGAACTATTGTAGCTTCAGTTATATTTAAATAATCAATCATATTATTTTCTATCGAAAAAAAAAGTTGCAAACATGAAACTCTATTCTTTACTCTTATTGTTCGATTTGAATTTGAAATTTTCTGGTAATTCAAATAAAATAAAATTTAGAGATATAGGACGTCAACGTACTGTGGTTACGCGTCCAAACCCAAAAAACGAGTTACTGCACAATGTTCATTGTTCAACTTACAGGCCGCGACCTATACTTGATTGACAGGCACTCATCAAAGTAAATTATTTTTATTATTGATATTTCATACAATGACTTTGGTTTTTGTTTATTTTTGTAGCATTATTATGGAAAGCCCATCGGAAAATGTTGAACCCGGCGTTCAACCCAGCAGTACTGGATGGGTTCATGGAAATGTTCAACAGTCAAGCTCGGCGACTGGTGAAGTCTCTGGAGGTAGAGGCAGGGAGAGGACCGTTCGATCACTGGGCTTACAGTCGAAGTAATGCTCTGGAAACTATATGTTGTAAGTACATACTCACCACCGCCATCACCATCACCATCATCATCATTTGCAAATAACGTGACTTTCTGTTGGTATATATGGAATATTTAAAATCAGTTCAGTAGATCCAGAATTTACCCTCTGCAACCTCACAAATTTTACCTCTCGATCCAGAGATTACCCTTACAATACCACAAACTTTACCTCTATTACTAACTCGTAGATTCTAATGCTGAGTAGAGTATTACAAAAAAATACCGGTCAAACGTTGGACTCACCCACCGATAGCATTATATATCAGTTCAGTCAGTTCGATCAGTTCGGACTCTTATGCCATAATGTTTATTTTAACGAAATTAATATTGTTTACTAGCGGACCCGGTCAAGCTTCGTTTTGACATAAGTGCACTTATTCTCTATCCCTACCCTACCCCTACCCTACCCCTACCCTACCCCTACCCTACCCTACCCTACCCCTACCCTACCCCTACCCTACCCCTACCGTTTGTATGGGAAATAGGAAATAGAAAAGGGCAGTTTTTAGGGTTTTCCCGGAAATTATTTGATTTTTTCTCACCTTTTAAACCTTCCCTATACCTCCACGAACATTTCAAGACCAAGATAAGATAAATCCGTTAAACCGTTCTCGAGTTTTAGCGAGACTAACGAACAGCAATTCATTTTTATATATATATAGATATTAAATTTGATATTTCAACTACCCTATTTAAGTGAAATAGTGTAAACTAGTCTTTTGTTTTCTTTTATAACCTATAACTGAGTATACCTTTTTCAGTCGGAGCTTTAGGAATGGACTTTAGAGACAAAAAGGAACTCTTTGACGAATACGCCAATGCCACAGAAGAGCTTTTCAGTATCTTTTCGAAAAGGTTCCTGATGATCTGGTTGCACAGCGACTTCATGTACAACCGGTCCGAGTTGAAGAAGAGACAAGACAAGTTGCTGACAATCGTGCACAATATGTCAAACGATGTAAGCTCTTTTTAATTCTTGAAGTGTTACATGAGCTTTGCATTTTTAGAGGACGCAGATTTAGTTTTGAGATATGTGTCAATAGAAGCTCAACCTCAAGTTTGTTAAATTCTCTGTTGCTCTGGCGAAACATGCAGCAACATGCACTATTTTGCTTATAACTTTTTTAATTTTTAATTTAGTGCAAAAAGTTATATAAACATATATGTAGGAAACACAATTTGCTACAAATTATATATTTACAAATTTTTTTAAAGATGCATAGTTTCCGAGATAGCACTAAAAAAGTGTTTTCACGCCTTTTTTCAAGATGGCGGCCAGAAGACAAGGGTGGTGACCCCATAAAATTCAGATTAAGCTTCTATAGACCTCCCACATATGTCCCAAAAATAAAATTGCGTCCTCCAAAAAATGCAATACTCGACAGTATTTACCTTAAATTGTAACATTTCAATTTTCAATGGTATACTTCCATTAGATAATACTGTTATCAAATGTTTAATCACTAGCCGACGCCCCGCGGTTTAAGGGGATAAAATATAACCCATATAACATATATCCCACACAACATATAATATGGTACTCACAAATAACATGACTTTCTAGAAATAGAAGAATTTTCAAAATTGGTTCAAAGCTGGACTATCCCCGAGTGCTTTACTATACGCTATATTTCCCCGACTGCAGCTAGTTAATATATAAATTGCTATTTCCAGATTCTAAAAAAGAAGAAAGCAGATCTCTTGAATTGTGATAATGTGGAAGACAAGAAAAAAGGAAAAGGTTACTCTTTTTCATAGTATTTGTTAAGGTTCCGTAGTCTACAAAGGAACCCTTTATTATAGTCGCTCTGCCTGCCCGTCTATCTACTTTACGGTGTAGCTTAGAACTATTAACACAGAATACATAATATATACAAGCTATTAGTACTAGAAAAAATTACGTAATTGAAATATTAAGGTTTAATGTGCTTATTTTTGTAAGAGGCAAGTTTCTTTCTCTTTTTTGTCAACTAAACGGTTGTTTATGTATACGTGAAAATATTCATTACAAAGATGTCCTTTCAGAAACAATATTCAAACCATTCTTGGATCTCATCCTAGAACTGTCAAAGGAAAGAGGAACATTCAACGATGAGGAGATTCGAGAACACGTCGATACCATAATTATGGCTGGTTATGATGCTTCAGCCATCGTGGTTACGTATGTTTTAGTGCTGGTTGGATCCTACCCTCACATCCAGGAGAAAGTTTGTGAAGAGTTAAGTTATTTTTTAGTTATTTTGTTGACGCGTCCTTATTTGTTGAACTTTTCCCAATACTGTACCTTAAGCTATGTGGGAAAACCGAATTGATCAGGGGCCCATTAGCTGATTAAGTGGGAGGCCGGGTGCTCGAAATACGGCGCTGCACCGCGAATCGCGAGCTTTCAAAGAATTGCTAAGATCGTTCGGAAATGAACTACTTACGGTCTAAGGGTCACGAGTTGACCAAGGTTGGTTGACCCTAGCTGGCGGGCTATATGTAGTATAATGTGTGATATGTGGAGGTCGAGAATGGTTTGTCTCAATGTATCACCCGTCTGCAGGTCAAAGCAAGCCACCACCTCGCCACTATGCACTTCAATATCGTTCAATACCGAGGTAACAAAATCGGTCAGGGTCTATCCAATCCCGGGACCCGTTTGAGATGTTTCCTCTACCATAAAATGATGGCACGATCACTGTCGCTGCTACCCGTTATGCTGATATAGTCATTAAAAAGAAAACATTTTTCAGGTTACACGAAGTTTTTGGAGACGAAGATAGAGATGTGACAAAACAAGATCTATCAAAGCTGGTGTATATAGATGCTGTATTCAAAGAAACCATGCGGTTTTATCCGGTAGCGCCCGTTGTAGCAAGACATCTCGACAAAGACATCAAACTACGTTAGTTGAGACCTCTCTATAGTACAAGATCCGGCAAGAAATATTATACCCTCATCTGTTTCAGGATCCGGGAGCATTTTTACAATTTATTACTATAAAGTTAATTTTCCGAGAGTCGCTTCATCTTGAATTTCTGAGCGTAGGAACGATATGAAGTATCACGCAATATGTAGGACAATGTGGCTGTGACATTGTAAAACGATTTATTAAGCAACAATAAATAAAACAGCTGGTTGTAACAATTTTTGATGAACTCCCTTCCCAATTTGTATCAGTAACGAGGTTATCAAAAATACTACTAACTAAATATTACTAACCAGCTGTTTTTTTACTGTTGCTTGATATTTGTACAACTTATCAGCCACATTGTCCTACAAATTGCGTGGTACGTTATCTCGTTCCTCCGCTCAGAAAATTTATTACCCAGCAAACCTGTTAGCTACCTGAATCAAGAATTTTCGTAAATATAATAGTTGAGCGTCTCATCAAGGTTAAGATTACTTACGGATAATTAACTTTGATAGTAATCAATTATAAAAATGCTCCCCGGATCCTGAACTATTATTTATCTATACTAATATTACTAGCGGACACCCGCGACTTCGTCCGCGTTGAATTCAGTTTATCACAAATCTCGCGGGAACCATGGATTGTTTCCGAGGTGAAAAGTAGCCTTTGTGTTAATCCAAAGTAAAATCTATTTCCATTCCAAATTTCAGCCAAATCGCTTCAGTAGCCGCAACGTAAAAGAGGAACAAACTTACTTACACACTTCGCCTTTATAATATTAGTGTGATAAAGCTGAAGAGTTTGTTTTTTGTTTGTATGCTTACTTGAACGCCCTAATCTCAGGAACTACTGGTCCGATTTGGAAAATTCTTTTAGTGTTAGATTGTCCATTTATTGAGGAAGGGAATGTGGGTGCTGGGTGAAACCGCGCAGCGTCAGATAGTTTGAAATAAAAAACAAATGATGGAAAATATTCACACTGACGCATTACCTAGTAAATTGTGGCCGGTTAGTATTAATTGATTATTTTTTTCATTAAATTTATTTAGTCTACTTCCCTCATTGGCTAATTCCTGTACTAGTTAAAAAAAATACCCAGAAGAATTGAAAACATAAAGGTTGCCTGCTTTCACGCTACAATTTAATCAACTGTGGGGTTGCCAGATATAAACATTCGAGTAACATTATTTTATACCCTCATCAGTTATTTAGTCGTCTAATCTATAATATAAAAATGAATCGCAAAATGTGTTGGTAAGCGCATAACTCAACAACGCCTGGACCAATTTGGCCAAATCTTTTTTTAAAATGTTCGTCGAAGTTCAAGGATAGTTTTTACGGCGAGAAAAATTAGAATTATTGCTGGAAAAACCCTAAAAATAGCCTTTATTTGGGCTTTATTGTTATTGTATAAAGTTCATATTAATAATAATTAGAAAACGGGGTAGGGGTAGGGTAGTGGTAGGGTAGGGGTAGGGTAGGGTAGGGGTAGGGTAGGGGTAGGGTAGGGGTAGGGTAGGGGTAGGGTAGGGGTAGGGTAGGGGTAGGGTAGGGGTAGGGTAGGGTAGGGGTAGGGTAGGGGTAGGGTAGGTGTAGGGTAGGGGTAGGGTAGGGGTAGGGTAGGGGTAGGGTAGGGGTAGGGTAGGGTAGGGGTAGGGTAGGGGTAGGGTAGGGGTAGGGTAGGGGTAGGGTAGGGTTTACATCGATTTTCACGCGGACGAAGTCGCGGGCATCCGCTAGTATGTCAAATGAAAGCTTATGCTTAATTTAACTTATGTTGCTTTTGATCTAGTTCTTAGTTTCCTAGATTTTGTGAGAAAAATCTATTTATCTGGCCGCAACTTAAATATACACCTGCTACAGCCATACTACTTAATGCGGACTGTTTACCAACAAATTAATTAAAAATTGCTAGTTATTTCACACAATCATAATCAACTTGTTCTTAAATTAATGAAAACCAATTCGATTAATAAGCTTCGAACAATTAGACATAGTTAATATATTTTGAATATCATTTGATAACAAACAATACGCAATTTAAAATAAATAAGTTATGAAATGACTTTGTTTGTAGATAAACAGTACACATCGAGTAGGGCTGGTATAGGCAACCTATTTGCAATGCAAAAAAGCTTCTTAAAGCAAAAAGCTTCGACCAACACTTTAAGCTTTCGCTTTACTGTTGGTTCTGGATCAAGGGTCGGATAAAAACAATTTAATGTACTTTTTGAATTTAACTCTGTATATTTTTTTTACATTTTTCAATTAATTTACCTATTGTAATGTTACAGGAAATTGCACTCTCTCGAAAGGTAGGACATGTTTTATGTCCATTTATGGAGTCCATAGACATCCCGTGTGGGGTCTAGATGCAGAAGAATTTAAGCCCGAGCGTTGGCTGGACCCCGCAACTCTGCCAGATGTCCCCAACGCGTTCGCAGGGTTCAGCATGGGAAGAAGGAATTGCATAGGTGATCAGATAATAGTTAATAAAAAAAATTCAAGTTCGGAAAAAAAATTTTTACTCATCACAATGAACGAATCTGAAAAGAAAATCACTGTAATAAATAGATAAAACAAAGTCAGTTTTTTTCAAAATACAGTAATTCTAAAAAATTGTAACGGAAACAAATTTAACCGACTTCAAAAACATTAAAGGTATCGACTAAACTTAAAATCGAAAAATAACATCATACTATGTTCTACCTGCTGATCACTTTGAAGGCGATGATGATGTATTTCTTTAAGCAGTATCATAAAAATTTAGGTTTTTCATTGTTTTTGTGGGTAGTATTTTCAGAAACCGGCTTAGTACCGCCTTCAAATCGATCAGCAGGTAGAACAAAATATGTTATTTTTCGATTTTTAGTTTAGTCGGTATCTACTTTAAATAAAAAGGAGGAGGTTGCCTATTGTGCAACTCGGCTTTGCCTCATTCTTCAAAAATGTCTCGTGCTGCAATGCATTACCTGACAGTGGCATAAATAACTATTATGAACCTAACTAGACTAGTTAATACTTTTTTTAAATGGTCTTAAATTGTTCATTATAGTTCTACTAGATTGAAAATAAATTATCATATTTTTTGAGACGTGATTACATGAAAATTTTAATTTTTTAATATTTTTTGAAAATACGAGCCAAAACGTCTCTAAATTTCAACAATTTCATGACGTCACGTTATAAAATCCTATACAAACGGAACGTTTGACAAAAATACTATATACTACAGCCTTTCTTGCTGAATACTGTTTACCAACAAAGAAATTAGAAATGAAGGTAGAAAAAGCATTTCATTTCATAACTTATTTATTTTAAATTATGTGTTGTTTATTTATAAAATGTTATATTAAATATATTAACCATATCTAATTGTTCTAAGCTTATTAATCAAAATTATTTTCATTAATTCAAGAACAAGTTAATTATAATTATTATTAGGTGTGAAATGACTAGTGATTTATACCCTCATATTTAATTTATTTGTTGGTAAACAGATTAGTTACCTCAAGTAACATTGTGACATCACGAAATGGACGACAGCGTTTTTGACGTTTGGAAAAATTTAAAAATACATAATTAAAAAAAAATAAGAAATCCTTAACTTTCATTAATTAACATCGATGTATTTCTGACCCTTATTCCATGTACTACACGAAATAAATTTTGTTTATATTCAATTTGACATGAGTCAATACCCTATTCCAGGTCAAGCTTACGCCGGGATGTCAATACGGATTATTCTGAGCCACATTTTCCGCAATTACAAGGTCTATGGCGACCACACCAAGATGGTGGCAAAAATCGACGTTTTGCTAAAGCCTGTATCGGGGTACCATGTACAAATTAAAAAGAGAAATAAATAATTACTTGACGCTGGTGTTCAGTTTTTTAACTTCTTCGTACTGTTGCTTAATTAATAGTTATACAACCTAATAGCTATAATATCCTACAAATTGCGTGGTACATTATCTCGTTCCGACGCTCAGAATTTTTCATTTCCTGGTAACTCAGTTACCAGAATCAAGAATTTTCATAAAAAAAAAAGTTGTTCGTCTTATCGAGTGAAGTTACTCACGAAAAAACTAACTCGATCAGTTAATCAGTTGTAAAAAATGTTCTACGGATCCCTGACTATTATAATAACAGTGTGAATACAAATTAACCTGGAGCAAATTGCACCTACCTACCTTGGCATTATGTGAACCTAGGTCACTTGGCTCGTTTTAAATACATAATCTACGAGCTGCAGTCTGTCAGCACGTTCAACATTGGTGACTATTCAATGTGTTTTTGTTATTGCTGGTAAAAGTAAGTATTTTTATATACTTTGAAGTCTGTTACTACATTACTTGAAAAAATCAGCTTTGCCTAAAAAATGTTAAAGACCTTAATTTTTAAAACGTACAAAGAACAACAAAAATGTATTGAATCAAAACTTTCGAATCTCAAATAACCAAGTTATTGTAATAAAAATTTTAATAAAAAAAATTCAACCGACTTCCAACTTAAAAAATAACTTTAACTAAAAAGCAAAAAATAACATCCTACCTATGTGCTACCTTCTGATCAGTTTGAAGGCGGTCCCAAGCCAGTGATGTTTTAATTAAATACGTTTAAACTACAAAATTTCTGTGGTTATTCCAGAAACAGCTTTAATTAAAACACGACACTGGCTTGGCACCGACTGATGGACCGGTAGGATGTTATTTTTTGCTTTTTAGTTAAAGTTATTTTTTAAGTTGGAAGTCGGTTGAATTTTTTTTATTAAAATTTTTATTTTTTTATTTTTAGTGTTAGCATACCCACTGCGTGTGTACAGTCACAACCTATCTAAGTGGAAAGTTCTCATCAATACAAATTTATCAAGTCCAAACACAAGGTAGCTACTGTAAGCCGTCGAGGAGTTCTCTTCACTGTGCTCCGTCTTCATCACCAGACCCTTAATACAGTCGCAATCCATCTAGGTGGAAAGTTCTCATCAATACAAATTTATTAAGTCCAAATACAAGGTAGCTACTGTGAACCGTCGAGGAGTTCTCTTCACTGGCCCTCGTCTTCATCATCAGACCCTTAATACAGTCACAATCCATCTAGGTGGAAAGTTCTCATCAACACAAATTTATCAAGTCCAAACACAAGGTAGCTACTGTGAACCGTCGAGGAGTTCCCTTCACTGTCCATCGTCTTCATCACCAGACCCTTAATACAGTCACAATCCATCTAGGTGGAAAGTTCTCATCAATACAAATTTATCAAGTCCAAACACGAGGTAGCTACTGTGAACCGTCGAGGAGTTCTCTTCACTGTCCCTCGTCTTCATCACCAGACTCTTACTACAGTCACAACCCATACAGGTGGAAAGTACTCATCAATACAAATTAATCAAGCCCAAACAAAAGGTGACTGCTGTAAATCGTTGAAGAGTTCCATCGTCTGTGTTTCGGCTCCATCATCAGACCAACTTCAAACCTTCATAAAGTTGTAGTGGTTTAAAATACCTTATGGAAACACTAACAAACGCACTAGCCCTCTCTACAACATTCGAAAGTTCCCCTCAATTTCTCCAGGATGCCACCATCAGATCCTGACATGAAAAAAATGGGACCACCCTGGAAGTAAACCCTTCAAAACAAAAAAAGAATTTTCAATATCGGTCCATAATTGACGGACATAAAAAAAAAAAAAAAAAAAACATACATACAGCCGAACGTAGAACCTCCTCCTTTTTGGAAGTCGGTTAAAAAAACTGAATTCAACTCATTTTTAAGATAGCGGAAAACGCACATAGGAAATTTTGGTCGAGAATTTGGGGTTAAGTGTATCAAAAATTCAGCTTTCTCGGTTCATTTGCATTTCCAAATGTTAACTAGACTATGTTAGTTTAATATGTTTTATAATAACCACATACGTATAGATAACTTATATCTGGTAAATTAATAATTTTTGCAATAGTGAGTCAAAGTATGAATTACAAATATAATAAGTAGGTAAGTGAAGTGATTTACTTACCTCAAAGTCTTATATAAAACAGTTCGTAAGTAGTAAAATACTCAACAATATTTTTTATGATCCCTCTGTAAATCCCACTTCCTGCTAATATTATCTATTAATATTATAAACGCGAAAGTTTGTATGGATGTTTGTTACTCTTTAACGCCGCAACTTTTTAACCGATTTGGCTGAAAAAAACCCGACTTTACCGTTGAAATATTGAAGCTCTAACTAAGACTATAACTTGGATTAACACAAAGGCTATTTTTTGTTCCGGAAAAATTCATGTATCCCGTAAGATTGGTCTTATAGACAATTTCACACATACTTTATTTTTCGCAACACCAAGGGGCGCAGCTAATATATAAATTATTATTATTTGTATATAGGTGTAGTAACTAACGATGTGGGTGGTGATACTTCTGCTAGTAGCTTTGGCGTGTTGCACTGCGTGGTGGGTGATCACCAACAAAGATGAACCACCGGCGTATCCTGGCTACCTGCCTCTGATAGGGCACGCTCATCTACTCATTGGAGACACTATAAGTAAGTATAATCTTTTTAACACAAAAATGGAATCGACTTCAAAGACGTATTTCAGCTATTTTGATTTTAACACATAATTACTAAACCGATTTTCATGAATATTAAATGGGACCAATCTAGAAATATACTGTTTCAAACAAAAATTGTCAATTTTTAAAATTGGTTAATAAATGACGAATTTATGTTCAATAACATACGAGTAGAATTGAGAACCGCCTCCTTTTTTTGAAGTCGGTTAAAAATGCTGCTCAAATTAACAGTGTGTTTGTAACACAGTCACTAACTCACTCAGGGAAATGCCCACCGGCTAATACAACGTCGGCCTCGACCGTCAGGTACCTACCCCCGTATCAAATCAAATCAAAATCGAATCAAACATCATTTATTTCAAGTAGGCTCAGTTTATACGTCACTTTTGACATGTCAGTTGACTATTTGTAAAGATTCTACCACCGGTTCGGAAGGCAGGTTCTGCTGAGAAGATACCGGCAAGAAACTCAACAGTTGCTCTTTTGGAAAAGTCATACAGTATTATAATTTACAATTGATAACAATTACTGTTTACATTTCTTATAGTTTTACTTCCTGTGTGAAGGTGGAAGCTGATCCAACGGGCTCCAAGCATCTTTATCATTAAGGAACTCATCAATGTTGTAGTACCCTCGACTAAGTAAATGTTTTTTAACACATTGCTTAAAGCTATGCATTGGCAGGTCCATCACAGTCTTGGGGATCTTATTACAGAAGAGTACACCCAAACCTACAAAAGATTTTTTTACTCTTTGAAGATGATATGCAGAAATAACTAACTTATGCCCGTGTCTAGTAAGACGTGGGTTTAAATCTCCTTTTCGTTTGTACAAATTAATATTTTGTCTTACATATACTATACTGTTATATATACCTATTTCTTTAAACTTTTGACGAAGGGACTCGCGTGATTTTAATTGATATATTGCTCGAATTGCTCTTTTTTGAAGTACAAATATAGATTGTATATCGGCAGCCTTGCCCCACAATAAAATACCGTAAGACATTACGCTGTGAAAGTACGCAAAATAAAGGAGCCTAGCTGTATCAACATCAGTGAACTGTCTTATTTTTCTCACAGCAAATGCCGCTGAGCTAAGTTAAGTATATATATAAAAATATATGAAGGTTATAATAAATAAGGATCTAGTTAAATAACTGGTTTAATAAAACTTTTCTGTTACTATATATATATAGCTTAACAAACAAACAATGAATAAATAAACCACCCTGTACTTAAAAATAGGCTGTATGGCGAACGATCTTTGCCTAAAAATGATGTATTAAATCATTAAAACGCCATAAAAAGTTGTAGCAAACTTTTTTGATAAACTAATATTTTAATTATTAAAATAGAATTATCAAGTTTTTTTTTAGACATAAGAAAACTGCCGGGTGTTAAGGGTAGACCGTAGGGTAGGGATGGGCATTCCCTTTATACCTCTATAAAATATTAATATTAAATAAACTTACAGATTTATGGAACCTTGTTAAGATGATAAGCTATAAAAGTTTGAAGGCCGAGGGTGCTGTGTCCTTGTGGATTGGGCCTAGACGCTTATACTGTAAGTTATGACCATATACTGGTCAACAAGTTCTTATTAGGTCAAAACTTTTTCTCCTTCTGCTTTGGTTGAGGTGTCATTCTATCCGGAATTGCATGCATAGTACAGGAAATCTAGGAAATATGACTAAAAGAATTACATGACTCGAGTTTTTTGAGTACGTCGACCGCCCCCCCCCCCCCATTTTTGGATTTTTACTTTAAAGTTTATGACACAAAAAAGAGGAGGAAATTCTCATTTACAATTAATGTCATTGAGGTATCTACTACCTGATAGTGTAATAGTGAGCCGTGATAGCCCAGTGAATATGACCTCTGCCTCCGATTCCGGAGGGTGTGGGTCCGAATCCGGTCCGGGGCATGCACCTCCAACTTTTCAGTTGTGTGCATTTTAAGAATTTAAGTATCACGTGTCTCAAACGGTGAAGGAAAACATCGTGAGGAAACCTGCATACCAGAGAATTTTTCTTAATTCTCTGCGTATGTGAAGTCTGCCAATCCGCATTGGGCCAGCGTGGTGGACTATTGGCCTAACCCCTCTCATTCTGAGAGGAGACTCGAGCTCAGCAGTGAGCCGAATATGGGTTGATAATGATGATGATGATGATATCTACTACCGTACAACTTTAAATGCTCAAATACGGAAGGTAGGTGGAAAATTAGAAATAACTTAAACAGTTCGTCAGTCCGTGTCCATAGATAAGTCATCATCATGATGATGATGACTTATCTATGGACACGGACTGACGATAGCCGAATATGGGTTGTTAATGATATTAACAACCCATATTCGGCTAAATGTTGAGCACGAGTCTCCTCTCAGAATGAGAGGGGTTAGGCTAATAGTCCACCACGCTGGCCTAATGTGGATTGGCAGATACACACTCAAAAAAATTCTCAAGTATGCAGGTTTCCTCACGATGTTCTTCTTTCACCGTTTTGAGAAACGTGATGTTTAATTTCTTAAAATGCACATAATGTGAAAGTTAGAATAGCGTGTCCGGACCGAATTCGAATCTACGACCTCCGAATCAAAGGCAGAGGTCATATCCACTGGGCTATCACGGCTCTACACTAATCAATTATGGCTGGCTTTGAGAGATTTCAAGGTGGTGGGTGATGATAATGATCATCATGATCATGATGATGATGATAAAATAGAATATTTATGTTGTAGTTGTAGCCGACCCGAACGACTTTTTGAAAATTGCTAACACATGCTTCCAAAAGGACGAGATCTACGAATACGCGAAGCCCTGGGTGGGCAATGGACTGGTCACTAGCGATGGTAAGTGGTCACCCCGAGTGAAAAAAAAGTAAATCTTTCTAGTTTTTGAAGCGTTAGCGACCGTAGAAAGAGAATCGACGTACCACTTGGTTAGGGGGGCAGGTTCGTAACGAATCGTCAAGTTAAGCAGTGCTCCTTTAAGTGCAAACTAAGTTAAATTCCTATAAAAATCGGTTTAGTACGTCAGTTTTACCTCATTGTATCATAGTGTTTTTCCATAAGCATTCATTAAATAATAACTGGTCAAGTGCGAGTCGGGCACAAAGAGTTCCGTACAGAGGTTGCAGGGGGTAATCTCTGGGTATACTGAGATGTTTTTTTAGGAATTTCGTCAAGCAATTCCTTAACCCTACATCCATTGGTGTTTTTCTCTCTACCACGCGATGGACCCGGCACCTGCACGGTGAATCCATGGAATGCTAAGATATTCGTCTTTCTCTTTGTTGGTATGGCGCCAACAGAAGTACATCATCTGTGTAAATTTCAACTGTGTAACTACCACGGTTCATGAGATACAAGATGGTGACAGACGAACGGACGGACAGCGGAGTCTTAGTAATAGGGTCCCGTTTTACCATTTCGCAACGGAATCCTAAAAACCTTGAACTTTGTTTGAACTTACCGTGATTTAATTAATATGTTTGTGTTATAAATAATATTTTATATAAGTTAAATAATTATCAAGGAATTACTTGTGGAACCTAACCTTGTGCTACAAGATAATTTAATTGCGATAATCGTCTGTGTCTCGTCAATCATGAATCTCGATGGGCCTGCCCCTATAGCCAAGTCGCACGGCGATTCTCTGGAGTTTGTAGGTTACCTATACCTGATTGACAGATAGGTATGAAAATTCATTATTGACACTTTTCATACAATAACCTTGGTTTTTGTTTGGTTGTAGCATTATTATGGAAAGCCCATCGGAAAATGTTGAACCCGGCGTTCAATCCAGCTGTACTGGATGGGTTCATAGAAATGTTCAACAGTCAAGCTCGGCGACTGGTGAAGTCTCTGGAGGTAGAAGCAGGAAGAGGACCGTTCGATCACTGGGCTTACAGTCGAATTAATGCTCTGGAAACTATATGCTGTAAGTACATACTCATCACCACCATCATCATCATCATCATCATCATCATCATCATCATCATCAAATAAATGTTAACTAGCCTTCTTCCTACTGTTTCCTTTTTAATCTCTATTTTACATTTTTTCAGTCGGAGCTTTAGGCATAGACTTTAGGAACAAAAACGATCTCTTCAACGAATACGCCAATGCAACGGAAGAGCTTTTCAGTATCGTCTTGAAAAGGTTCCAGACGATCTGGTTGCACAGCGACTTCATGTACAATCGGTCCGAGTTGAAGAAGAGACAAGACAAGTTGCTGACATTCGTGCACAACATGTCAAACGGTGTATGTTTTTATAGTTATTACTGAACACGCCTAAAAGTCACGTGATACAACGTCAGAGTATGCCAGAGTAGTTTCAAATCCGTACGGGGCCCTTAGTTGTGAGCTGGTTCTTGCAACGCGGCACGATCCAAACTGCGACGACACGCAGCCGCTCGCAGCGCGTGTTGAGAGAGAGGCTGCGTGGTGGGAGTGAAGGTTCCGTTACACTCTCCGACGGCTCATGGATATCATCTTGATTGTACATTTATTTTCCATTCGAAAAACTATTATAGTAATCACTTGCCAACGCCCCGCGGTTTACAGGAGAGAAAATATAGCTTACAAATAACGTGACTTTGTAGGACCACTAATTATTTCAATTATTATTTCTTTCTCTAAAGGTAATATAATAGGTAATATAGTTTATAAAATACCTAGGTAGTTTCATATTATTCGAAAACAAACTTGTATACATTTAAGTTAGTTGCTAAATAAATAAATAAATTATAAATGTCATGATTAAAAGCATAAACAGGCAAAAGAGTTATTAAAATATAAATTGTTATTTCCAGATTCTAAAAAAGAAGAAAGCAGATCTCTTGAATTGCGATAATGTGGAAGACAAGAAAAAAGGAAAAGGTTACTATTCGTTTTCATAATATTCATAGATTAAAGAGTTACGTTCAATATTTATTAAGGTTTCGTAGTCTACAAAGAAACCCTTAAATATGTATAGTTTCGCTATGTCTATCTGTCTAATCGGCGATGTAGCTCCGAGACCATTAGTACTATATAAGTGTAGATATTTGAAATATTAACGTGCTTATTTTTGATAGAGTCAAGAGTGTCTCTCTTCTAGCTAAGCGATTGTTTATGGATACGTGAAAATATTCATAATAAAGATGTTCTTACAGAAGCAATATTCAAACCATTCTTGGATCTGATCCTAGAACTGTCAAGGGAACAGGGAACATTCAACGATGAGGAGATACGAGAACACGTCGATACCATAATTTTGGCTGGTTATGATACTTCAGCCATTGTAGTTACGTATGTTTTAATGCTGGTTGGATCCTACCCTCACATTCAGAAGAAAGTTTGTGAAGAGTTAAGTTATTCTTTAATAATTTTGTTGACGTGTCCCTATTTTTAAAAATTTCCCAATATTAATTGATTTATGAAACTCGGCTAAAACTCACGTGATATAAGGTCGGAGTATGTTCGACTAGTTTAAAACCCATAGTCATGAGCTGATTCTTGCAACGCAGCACGATCTTAACTGCGAAGCGGCTGTGGGACGCGCTGCTGCTCGCATCGCGCGCTGGGAGAGGGGTTGAGTGGTGGGGAGTGATGGTTCCGTTACACTCTCCGACGGTTCATTAATGTCATCTTCATTAGACTCGTCTTCTTGTAAACAAACCGAACTAACGCTATCTTGTTCCAAGTTTGCTATTTGTGACAATGAAAGAAATAGCGGTTTTCACGCTGGGCAGCAACCGTCCATGATCCCGATTAAAATTCGGGTGACGACTAATTTCTTCTTTGCTTCGCGTATCTAACGAGGTACTAGAAACTTTTCTCTTGACAATACAGAAACCTTATCGAGACGGATATAATGAGTCGTACCCGAAGCTAGAACATGCTCGGCTATTGCTGAACCGTCCGTGTCCACATTCTTCATGCTACGTATATATGTTCTTTCACTCTTGTGGTAATGTCCTTATATCACGTGAGTTTTAGCCGTCCTTCATAAACAATTAATATGAATCACACAATTTCCAAAATATTGTACCTTAACCTGCCTAAAACCAAGGTTATCTAAACTAATATTATAAAGAGTGGTGTAATTATTGATCACTAGCGGACACCCGTGACTTCGTCGAACCATCCAGCGGGAACCATGGATTATTCCGGGATAAAAATGAGCCTATGAGTTAATCCAGAGTAAAATCTATTTCCATTCCAAATTTCTGTCAAATCGCTTCAGTAGCCACAGCGTAAAGGAGAAACAAACATATACACACACAAACTTTCGTTTCGCCTTTATAATATTAGTGTGATTAGTGTGATAAACTGTTTAGTGTGGCCATGAAGTACATGTCGGGCAGGGGGGGTGAGTGTTAATCCATTTCAAAGGGATCCCTTAAACCTACACCCAACGTCACAAGTCGTGGGATCCGTTTGAGATGTTTCCTCTACCATAAAATGATGGTACAATCACTGTCGCTGCTACCTGTCACGCTATATGTAGTCTTAAAAAATACCATTTTTTAGGTTACACGAAGTTTTTGGAGACGAAGATAGAGACGTGACAAAGCAAGATCTATCAAAGCTGGTTTACATAGATGCTGTATTCAAAGAAACCATGCGGTTTTATCCGGCAGCGCCCGTTGTAGCAAGACATCTCGACAAAGATATCAAACTACGTTAGTTGAGACCTCTCTGTAGTATGAGATCCGGCAAAAAATATATACCGTCATCTGTTATATTTCAGGATCCGGGAGCATTTTCACAATTTATTATTATCAAGTTAAATTTCCGTGAGTAGCTTCCTCTTGAATTTCTGAGCGTAAAAACGAGATAAAGTATCACGCAATATGTAGGACAATGTGGATGTTAAATTGTATATCGATTAATTAAGCAACAATAAATAAAACAGCTGGTTGTAACATTTTTTGATGAACTCCCTTCCCAATTTGTATCAGTAACGCGGTTAGTATAACAATTTAATAGCCACATTGTCCTACAAATTGCGCGGTTCGTTATCTAATTCCTACGCTCACAAATTTTTACTATCCAGTAACCCTGTTAGCTACCAGAATCAAGAATTTTTGTGAATATAAAAGTTGAGCGTCTCATCAAGGTGAAGCTACTCACGCAGAATTAACTCGATATTTATCAGTTGTAAAAAATGTTCTACGGATCCCTGACTTTGTTATTTATTTGAGATAATTAAGATAAATAAATGATACACAATATTCATAATATAATGGAATCAATAGAGCATATTTCCGCGACCTGCTCAGTTCCGATTTTGATGATTTTTTTTGTTCAGTTTGTTGTTTTATATTATTTGACATCGGAAAGCTTTTGGAGTGGGTCGGAATGATTTATATTATTTAAACAATATATATGCTATTTATATTTATATAATAAATAAAAAAAAACAAAACTCTACCGACTTCAAAAATACAAACTTATGCAGGAAACTAATAAGCAGAAGAAATCATTATAATATTTTCAATTTACTTTACTTGGAAACCGGTGCCAATGGTACTTAATTAATTAATGGGTAGACAATCAATCGTACCATCTTTTTCTATCTTTAGCATTGGATTTGTTTTTCCAAATTTATATGGGACCTACGTCAAAATATATCCCTTTAAAATCAATAAAGAATTATCGAAATCGGCCCACTTCGTAACAAGTTACGCATAGTTTTACAATACAATTAATGGGAGAATAATCAGTCATCTTCTGTTTTCCTACCCTTAAGGTTGAAATTGTTTTTTAAAATTTATATGGGACTGTTGTCGAAATATTATTTTCTATTTAAAATAGGGTTATTAAAATCGGACTAGGGTCAAGGGTCGGATACAAACAATTTTTGATTTCAACTTTGTAAACGCAAATGTATATTTTTTCCATTTGTTAATTAATTTACCTATTGTATTGTTGCAGGAAATTGCACTCTCTCGAAAGGTAAAACATGTATTCTGTCCGTCTATGGAGTCCATAGACATGCCGTGTGGGGTCTAGATGCAGAAGAATTTAAGCCCGAGCGTTGGCTGGACCCCGCAACTCTGCCAGATGTTCCCAACGCGTTCGCAGGGTTCAGCATGGGAAGGAGGAATTGCATAGGTGATCACATGAATGTTTTCATCTCGCTTGCTCGGGAAATAAATCTTTGCACAATCAACGAGCAAGTCTATTTTATGCTAGCGACTCACCATCCAATAAGTTCACGTGCCTGCAGCCCTGATCGTGACCTACACACGATCAGTTTTATCGGACGTCAAGCCGTTAGCGCTGCAGGCGTGTGAACTTATTGGATGGTGAATGACTAGCATTACCTACTCGCTATGATAAAAGAAAATTTTAATTTAGAAGATGTTATAGCACTGTAATAAATAGGTAGGTATAAGCGCCGAAGATTTCATGCGAGCCGATTCCCGACGGGTTACCTTTAAAAATCCATATAAACGGCGCACCACTATCGTGGTATGTCTCGACTAGGTTCCACACTTTACGCCGGGGATGGCAAATAGCAAAGTTACATTATCAATCATTACCGGAAAGGTCCCTACAGGTATGGGTACCCCTTAATGACACTATTGATCAAGTATAGCGCTGATACTATCAGATGGAAACCAAGATTAACTATCGTATGTACCAGAGAACCACAAGCGGCATCACGGACTGGCAACCGCTAGTAGTAGGGTTAAAGGATTCTTTTAAAACTAGTTAACGTTATTTAATTACCAAGATTTATTATTTTTTTTATTCTTCTATCATGGTAGTAGAAAAAGTATTGTGTGCCACTCCACGTAATTAGCCACTGTAACATTCGTGATATAAAGAATCACTAGTGCAACAAATGGCCTCATTACATGACAGTGGCATAAATAACTATTTCCGTCCACCAGATTTGTTTATTACCACCAAATTCCAGGTCAAGCTTACGCCGGGATGTCAATACGGATTATTCTGAGCCACATTTTCCGCAATTACAAGGTCTATGGCGACCACACCAAGATGGTGGCAAGATTCGACATTTTGCTGAAACCTGTATCGGGGTACCATGTACAAATTGAAAAGAGAAATAAATAATTACTTACTTAACGTTGGTGTTTAGTTTTATTCACTTGTTATCATCATCATCATCATCATCATCATCATCATAGCCTTTTGCATGGACTTCCAAACAAAACGGTCTCGAGCCGCCAGCATCCAACAGCTCCCAGCATCCTAAGTCCACCTAGTGGGGGGTCGACCAACACTGCGCTTTCAGGTGCGGGGTCGCTATTCCACCTTGGGACCCCAACGACCATAGGCTCTTCGAACTATGTGCCCTGTCTATTGCCACTTCATGGCATAGGTAAAATGTAAGCCGTTATGTTTTGATGTATTTTAATCATTTTACTACAACATTTTATTTTAGGTACTTTATTATAATTACTTATTTTTCCTGCGTAAGATTGTGTTTTTGAAGTCGGTTGTATTGAAATACATACATATAAAACAGTCGGCCTTTCCTGACTGATTCTCACGACTCGTGAGAAATGTTCTTCTGAAAACAAAACAATTGTTATTAATCCACTTCAAATAATATTTACGTAACTAAAAATAAATCATACCTTGGAAATTTTGCTTTTTTCACTATGTTAATAGTGAATATACCTGCTGATATGGTGCTAGTCGATCGGTTAGTGCATAATTGTTGATGTTACTGTTCCACATGGCGATAATCTGAATTAAGCTGAAAAGGAATAAAAAAATACAACCGACTTCAAAATCACAAAAATGTTTCTACTAAACAAAAAAACGAAAAATAACATCGTATTGTGTGCTACCTTCTGATCAGTTTGAAGGCGGTACTAAGTTAGTGATGTATTAATTCAAGCCGTTTAAATCATAAAGATTTTCTCTCGATTTTCAGACAGTTTTGTCAGATACGGCTTTAATTAACACAACACTAACTTAGTACCGCCTTCAAACTGATCAGAAGGTAGTCGAACCTTTTTTTGAAGTCGGTTAAAAAGTATCAAAATACTTGGACCTTGCTCACGAGACTACCCCCATATGGAATGTTGAGTCAACTATTATTGTTCCGATAGTTGTTTCAGTCAATGGTCTTATAGCGAAAAGCTTCGACTAACACCTTAAGAAGCTTTTGCTTAACTGTTGGATCAAGAGTCGGATACAGAAGGCAGTGACAGTCAATTCTTGAGAAGGCGAGTATTGTGAGGAGGTTCCTCACTCTGGAGCCCTGACCACCGGTTGCTTGGACACTCAAAAGTCCAGCAGCGGGAGAGCTAATTAATTTTTAATAGCGCTATGTATTGTTAAAATTTTTAAATAAAAGGACAAATAAATAAATAAGAGATTTTATCAGTGTGAATACAAGTTAACCTTGTAGTACAGTAAATGAAGGTTTTCACCTCCGATTTCGTTGAACCTCCATCGATTTTTATAAAAATTGTTAAGTAGGTTATAAAGGTCGTAGCTCATTAGACCCACCCGGGAGCCGACCCGCACCACCTCGACGCTAGGCGTCCACTTATCGTCGACAGGTGGGCCATGGGTGTAGGTACACCGCGTTGTCCACCAGTGAACTTTGCGTGATCAACGGATTTCCGAGTGAGTGAGCGCATGTCCATATAAATCCATACGAAGAATACTAACCACTCGAGTCGAGGCGGTGCGGGTCGGGTCCCGGTCAACGACCTCAAGGGATACCTTATGAAACGGAAATACAATAAATGATTTATTCATAATTTTCGATTCAAGAGGTGGTTTCTAAAAGGGTTGAAAAATTAATTAAAATCATAAAGGTATCTGCCTCCGATTCCGGACTCTCGAACTCTATTAATTATTTGCGTGTGTAGTCTGCCAATCCGCATTGGGCCAGCCTGGTGGACTATTGGCCTAACCCCTTTCATTCTGAGAGGATACTCGAGCTCACCTGTGAGCCGAATATGGGTTGATAATGATGAAACACAATTACTTAAGCCAGAATGGTTAAATCGCTTTCCATTCCATTTTTAACAATAGCAGTGGATTTCACCCCTAAAATGCAAAAAGCGCAAGACGAGCATATGTCACTTTTGAAGTAAGTAAAACATACTCAATCCCAAATTTTCATCTAAATCTATGGTTCAACGAAATTGGACGTTGTAGCTGATTTTTGCCTTCATTGACTGTACTATTGGGAAAATTGTACCTACCGTAATTATGTTGACATTGTGTAAACTTTGGCTCGCTTTAAATACAAATCTACGAGCTCGTAGTCGGTAGTAGTCGGGTTAACATTGGTGACTATTTATGTGTCTTTAATTTTGCCGCTAACAGTAAGTTTTTAGGGTTCCGTACTACAAAAACGGAACCATTATAATATCACTCGCGCATATTTTAATGTTTGTCTGTTTTCTCCGATGTACTGGACCAATCCAGTTAAAATTTGGTACACATATCAGTTCTTGTGACCCAAATACAGGAATGTATCGTGAATGGTTAAATTTTAATATGGCGGGTACTTATGGGGGGTTAGATGGAAAGTTGGAAAAAAACTGATCGTTATGATAGTGTGAATGTTTGTTACTCTTTCACGACGCGACTATTGAACCGAACAGCTATTCCGGTTTAAACTTGAAATGGATTGAATTACCACTGTGGTCGGAAAATTTTTATTCCGGAAAATTTCATGTATCCTGTGGGATTTATCATAAACATAATTTTAAACATACGTATTTTTCCCGGATTAACAGCACGTGGCAAAGCTAGTGAATTTAGAGATTATTTTTGTATATACTCGTAGGTGTAGTTCTAACTAAAGATGTGGATAGTGATACTTCCGCTAGTTGCTTTGTGTTGCACTGCGTGGTGGGTGATCACCAACAAAGATGTACCACCGGCGTATCCTGGCTACCTGCCTCTGATAGGGCACGCTCATCTACTCATTGGAGACAGTATAAGTAAGTAAAAATGCTGCTCAAATAACAGTGTCATTGGAACTTGTCACAAACTCATAAAAAGGAATGCCCACTGCCCAATACAACGTCGGCCTCAGAAAACCCTGGTATACCCTCGTATACAAATATATGAAGATGATAATGAATAATATGATATATAAATAAGGATCTGGTTAAATAATCTATACTAATATTATAAAGCTGAAGAGTTTGTTTGATTGAACGCGTTAATCTCAGGAACTACTGGTCCGATTTGAAAAATACTTTCAGTGTTAGATAGCCCATTTATCGGGGAAGGCTATAGGCTATATATTATCCCCGTATTCCTACGGGAACGGAAACCACGCGGGAGAAACCGCGCAGCTTCAGCTAGTTGGTTTAATAAACGTACGTTTGTTGAAGAAAAATACAATTTTTTATTACTCATCTTACACAAAGTTCGCTCGTGTAGGTGACAAATCAGTGAAGAAACATTGGAAGCTGTAATGAATAAATTAATTAATTAAACAAATAATGCATAAAGTTTAAAAAAAGAACTGAAAAGAAAAAAGACAAGCTCAGTCCAGAAGTGTACAAAAGCAATTAGAAAACCGTCGGGACCTATTAAATAATGTAGAAGAAAATCATTCTATCCAATATCTAAGGTCCAGACTGTTTTCTAATTGCTTTCTAGACTTCTAGATGGCGCTAATAGTACTCTATGCTACGGTAACGTTTGGCGTTACAAATGGTATACGTAAAATCTCAAATTGCGATTAAATGTGTAGAATTCGATCAGTTATATTATAATAATAGATAATAGATATACATATAGTAATGTTTTTAATTAATGTTAATAATCGAGAATTATCAAGATATAGACATAAGTAAATTGTCGGTTGTTTAGGGTAGGCCATGGCCGGGGATGGACATTCCTTTTTTACCTCTTTATAATATTAATATTAAATAAACTTACAGATTTATGGAACCTTGTTAAGATGATAAGCTATAAAAGTTTGAAGGCCGAGGGTGCTGTGTCCTTGTGGATTGGGCCTAGACGCTTATACTGTAAGTTATGTACCTACATATCTAATCATATTTAGTGTACTGAGACATACCTAATTTAATGAAGATTGAAAGCTTAGACTAATAACCTATAGACCCGCAACACCTAACAATTCAGTACAAACGTAAGTCCAATGGCGTAGCTACTTAGGGGCAGAATGAGAGGGGTTAGGCCAATAATCTACCACGCTGGCCCAATGCGTATTGCTAATTTCACACACGTACACGCGAAGTTTTTTGTTCACCGATTTGAGAAACGTGATATTCAATTTATTAAAATGCACCGCAATGATAAAAGTTGGAGATACATGCCCCGGACCGAATTCAAACCTACGCCCTCCGAATTGAAGGCAGAGGTCATATCCACTGGGCTACCACGGCTCTATCTATCTGAGTACGGTAGCCAATTGTAGAGTTTGCACTGTGGTGGCTTTAAAGATTTCAAGATTCCATTTTATCATCATCATCATCATCATCATCATCATCATCATCATCATCATCATCGTCATCATCATCATCTTCATCTGAAATATTTATATTGTAGTTGTGGCTGACCCGAACGACTTTTTGAAAGTTGCTAACACATGCTTCGAAAAGGACGAAGTCTACGAATATGCTAAGCCCTGGATGGGCAATGGACTGGTCACTAGTGATGGTAAGTGGTCATCCTAAATGCGTGGCATGCACAAACTTTTAACTATGCATAAAAATTGTACAAATGGAAAATTCGTACTTCAATACAGGGCTCTTAGCCAAGTGGCACGTCGACATCTTTCTACAATAGCAAAGTAGCCAGTCGCTCAGTTCGCAAGTACCTTGCTGCCATACTAAAGTTGCTAGCCATTCCTCCATTAATCGAATTTGTAGCCTATTTAACGTTATCAACTCCCTGCGCAGGTAAGTTGAAGATTAATTCATAATTCATAATTCTTTATTTGCAAATTGTTAAATACAGATCTTGATATAATAAATGTTGGCATACAATTTGCTACAAATCAGCATGCAAATTTTAAAAATAATTAAGTGTAGTCACTACTTTTTTAATTTTACTATTAATTTGCTCTTTCTTTGTTCATTTTTGCTTTTTTTATTTATTTTTTGTATCAATTGTAGTTTATATTGTTTTATAGTGTGTTTTTTTCTGCTTATATCCTAAGTATTTCTGTGTCTACTGTACAACTGCCAATTATTGATGTCTATGTTTTAAATTTGTATTTCCAGTATATCTATTTTATATTATACTAGCGGACGCCTGCGACTTCGTCCGCGTGAAACTCGATGTAAACTTTCAACTACCTCCACCCTACCCCTAGGTACCCTATTTATTAATTATTTTGTGTGCATAAATGTTGTTGGCCTATCTAAATAAATAAATAATAAAAAAAACGAGCAAGACGAATTGGTCTTCTTGCTTGCTTTAAAGTTGGTTTTGGATGTTCTTTACTTTCTTGAAATTGAAATGAAATAAAATTTAGAGAAATAGGATGTCAACCTGTGGTTACGCGTCCAAACCCATAAAACGAGTTACTGCGCAATGTTCATTGTTCAACTTACAGGCCGCGACCTATACTTGATTGACAGGCACTCATCAAAGTTAATTATTTTTATTATTGATATTTCATACAATGACTTTGGTTTTTGTTTATTTTTGTAGCATTATTATGGAAAGCCCATCGGAAAATGTTGAACCCGGCGTTCAACCCAGCAGTACTGGATGGGTTCATGGAAATGTTCAACAGTCAAGCTCGGCGACTGGTTACGTCTCTGGAGGTAGAGGCAGGTAGAGGACCGTTCGATCACTGGGCTTACAGTCGAAGAAATGCTCTGGAAACTATATGCTGTAAGTATCTATCTATCTTTCAGCTCATCACCATTATTATCATCGTCATCATCATCATCATCATCATATCCTTTACCTTATCCCACTTTAGTAGTGTCGGCAAAATATGTCATCTTTTCCATTCGCTTCTATTTATTTAAAAACTTATTATCTTCTCCATTTACACAAAGGGGAAATAATTATAAGATCGCTGCTTTTACAGACTCACCATATCGCTTTGACCTTTTGATCATATAGAAAGAAAGAAAGAACATTTATTTCAAAAATTGTGCCACACTTAACCACGTAATACAATAATTGTAATAAATAAATAAATAAATATACTTAAATAAATATACTTAAACAATACACATCACTATCTAGCCCCAAAGTAAGCATACAGAGTAGCTTGTGTTATGGGTGCTAAGATAGTTGATATTATAATATTAATATACAATTATATACTACATGTAAATACTTATATAATGTATAAATACACACAGACACTGGAAAACACCCATGTTCATCACACAAATATTTTCCAGTTGTGGGAATCGAACCCACGGCCGTGGATGCAGAAAGCAGGGTCACTACCCACTGCGCCACGCGGCCGTCAAAATTGTATCCCTCAATCTTCATATCTCTGGTGGCCTTCCAAGTTTCACTTGCAATTTCAATGTATCATTTAAATTGCAAGTGGAATTTATTTAATTGATTAAACATTACGGATTAAAAATAATTTAATCCGTAATATTTAACAAAAATCAGATCTTTAAAATCTTAATTCCATGATCAGAAAAACTGATTATAGATAGAAAATTTTGAAAAATTCAAAAAAAATATATAATTTTGTCACTCTAGGGACTTTCGGGCAACTATTCGAATGAGTTTTAGATAATTAGATGGCGTACAATTTGCGTTTTATCCATTAATTACGGGACACCCTGTACAATGTACCTACATATACGTGTGTAATACTAATAAGTTGTTGTAAAGACTTCAACTTGAGACTTATATACCTAATGAGTCTCAAAAAAATACGATTTAATAAAACGATAATGAATTTAAGGCCATTTTTCAGTCGGAGCTTTAGGAATGGACTTTAGAGACAAAAAAGAACTCTTCGGCGAATACGCCAGTGCAACGGAAGAGCTTTTTAATATCTTTTCGAAAAGGTTCCAGACGATCTGGTTGCACAGCGACTTCATGTACAATAGATCAAAGTTGAAGAAGAGACAAGACGAGCTGTTACCAATTGTGCACAATATGTCAAACGGTGTATGTTTTTGTTTTTCCATTATATATAGGTAGTGTTTTTTTTATATATTCTTTACAAGTTAGCCCTTGACTACAATCTCACCTGATAGTAAGTGATGATGCAGTCTAAGATGGAAGCGGGCTAACTTGTTAGGAGGAGGATGAAAATCCACACCCCTTCCGGTTTCTACACGGCAACTGTTATCGAATGTTTAATCACTAGCCGACATCCGGCGGTTTAAAGGGATTAAATATAGCCTGTGGCACTCACAAACATGGTTTTCTAGTGGTAAAAGAATTTTCACAAGTCAATAATTAAAAAAATAACAATCTCGACCGCCTAACCTGCCTAATTAACCGCCTCGCGTATTTTGTATAGCGATTAATAAATAACGTTTTTATAATTGTTGAGTTTTTTTAATATGGCCATGATTTAACGTTTTATAATCATATTAATGAGCCCTTGAATTTGATACCCCATCGCAAAAGCCGAAAAAATATTTTTTTTTACCTGCACCCTTCTTGCAGTCGGGTAAAAATTCAAAATTCATTTATTTCAAGTAGGATTACAAGCAGTTTACAAGCACTTTTGACACGTCAGTTGACTATTTGTAAAGATTCTACCACCGGTTCGGAAGGCAGGTTCTGCTGAGAACATACCGGCAAGAAACTCAACAGTTGCTCTTTTGAAAAAAATACAGTATTACAATTTACATTTGATAACAATTAAATTACAATTTCTTATAGTTTTATTTCCTGTGTGAAGGTGGAAGCTGATCCAATGGCCTCCAAGCACCTTTGTCGTTAAGGAACTCATCAATAGTGTAGTAACCTCGACTAAGTAAATGTTTTTTAACACATTGCTTAAAGTTGTGCATTGGCAAGTCCATCACAGTCTTGGGGATCTTGTTATAGAAGAGTACACCCAAACCCACAAAAGATTTTTTAACTCTTTGGAGACGATATGCAGAAATAACTAACTTATGCCCGTGTCTAGTAAGACGTGGGTTTAAATCTCCTTTTGGGTTTTAATTGGTTGGGTTTAAATTGGTTCAAAGCTACACTATCCCCGAGTGCTATAAGCTATATTTCCCCGTATTCCTAGTTAAAATATAAATTGCTGTTTCCAGATTCTAAAAAAGAAGAAAGCAGATATCTTGAATTGTGATAATGTGAGAGGCAAGGAAAAAGGAAAAGGTCACTATTTGTTTTCATAATATTTATTAGTTTATATATTCGCTTTGTCATAAATTATGTCCGTCTGTTTACATTGCAGTGTAGCTTAGAGACTAGAAAAGTGTACGTAATTGAAATATTAAGGTTTAATGTGCTTATTTTTGTAAGAGTCAAGTCTCTTTCTCTTTTTTGTCAACTAAACGGTTGTTTATGTACCTATACGTGAAAATATTCATAACATAGATGTCCTTTCAGAAACAATATTCAAACCATTTTTGGATCTCATCCTAGAACTGTCAAAGGAAAGAGGAACATTCAATGATGAAGAGATTCGAGAACACATCGATAACATAATTATGGCTGGTTATGATGCTTCAGCCATCGTGGTTACGTATGCTTTAGTGCTGGTTGGATCCTACCCTCACATTCAGGAGAAAGTTTGTGAAGAGTTGAGTTATTTTTTTTAGTAATTCTATTGAACTTTTTCCAATATTTATGGCCTTGTATGAGCATACCTCCGGCTTCCACGCGAATGGTTTAGGGGCCCAGGCATAACGCGCTACACCGCGAAACGAAAACCTTCAAAGAATTGGTTAGATAGGCAATGGATACTTACGGTTGAAGTGTCGCGAGTTGAGCGGGTTGATTGACCCTAGCTGAAGGGCGATATGAATGTGTAATGTGTCTCGTGTAGGTCGAGAATTGTTTCTTCTATGTATTCACCCGTCTGCAGGCACTATGCACTTCAATGTCCAGAATAATTTTATAGTCAAAAGTTAGTTGGTTATCCAAATTCACACGCACTTCACTTCGTCAAGTAGGCTACAACTACATGTCTCCACGCAACAAAAAATGGTCATACGGAAACCAAAAAACACTAATTCTCCGTTACAAACACCCGTTTTGCTACAGCAGACAGCAAAGTAATAGCCCAATGTTGCCAGCTCAATTTTCAAAGTTCGCGGCGTCAACAATACCTTAACTTAACCTGCCTAAAGCTAAGGTCCTCTAATAATATTATAAAGAGTGGTGTAATAATTGATCGTAAACTGTTAGTGTGCGCATGGAGGACATGTCGGGCAGGGGAGGTGAGAGTTAATGCATTTTAAAGAGATCCCTTAAGCCTACACCCAGTCACAAGTCGTGAGACCTGTTCAGAGTGTTTCCTCTACCATAAAATGATGGCACGATCACTGTCGCTGCTACCCGTTATGCTGATATAGTCATTAAAAAGAAAACATTTTTCAGGTTACACAAAGTTTTTGGAGACGAAGATAGAGATGTGACAAAGCAAGATCTATCAAAGCTGGTTTACATAGATGCTGTATTCAAAGAAACTATGCGGTTTTATCCGGTAGTGCCCGTTGTAGCAAGACATCTCGACAAAGACATCATACTACGTTAGTTGAGACCTCTCTATAGTATAAAATTCGGCAAGAAATATATACCGTCATCTGTTATTTATTTAGGATAAAAAATAAATGACAGAAAATATTAACATTGACACATTGCAACTGGTTTGCCTAGTAAAATTGCGCCCGGATAGTATTGAAGAATAATTTTTTTTTATTAACTTTATTTAATCTACTTCACTCATTGGCTAATTCGTATACTAGTTTAAATAGCACACTCAACAGAATTAAAAACGTAATAGTAGGAGAGCCGAATAAGGGAGTATACCTTGCACGTTGTTGAGTACCTCCACCATGTTTGAGCCCTTAATATTGGTGGGCACATTTATAGCAACCAAAAAAAAATATCTTCAGAAATACTCCAGCAGCACGTCAGATTATGATGAGGTAGGAGAGTTGATAGCTAAAAGGTGTGCATTGCGAAAATCTGACGATTTGAGCGTAACTTTATGGAATGGGAGGATTCCAAAGTTACAAAATAAAACCCTTATATTTTTGTTATCCAGCCGCGAGCGCGGTTAATTTTTTACTTATTAAATGAAATAATCTCCTGATTAATCGCTGTCTTCTAATGATTTCAGTAAGCCAACGTAATAAAAATTGTCTTTTAAGTCTAGTTTTTTTCCACTAAAAGCAAATAAGTATATAACCATTTATTCTTTCTATCATCTAATCTACCAAATCGAATCGATTCCAATGACGCTGTAGTAACTGCAAATTTAGCATCCCGGGCTCCCCTACTATAAAAGTTGTCTGCTTTCACGCTACAACTGTGGGGTTGCCAGTTATTAACAGTCGAGTAATATTATTAAATGCAAAAAGAGCTTTTTATAGCAAAAAGCTTCGAACAACTCTTTAAGCTTTCGCTTGACTCTTGGTTTTGGATCAAGGGTCAGAAACATACAACCTATTGTACTTTTTGAGTTCAACTTTGTAAAGAGCAACTGTTTATATATTTTTTTCATTTTTGTTATTTAATTTACCTATTGTAATGTTACAGGAAATTGCACTCTCTCGAAAGGTAAAACATGTATTCTGTCGGTCTATGGAGTCCATAGACATCCCGTGTGGGGTCTAGATGCAGAAGAATTTAAGCCCGAGCGTTGGCTGGACCCCGCAACTCTGCCAGATGTCCCCAACGCGTTCGCAGGGTTCAGCATGGGAAGGAGGAATTGCATAGGTGATCAGATAATCCTACTAATATTATAAACACGAAAGTTTGGACGTTTGTTTGGCTGAAATTTTAAGTGAAGATTAATTAATTCAAGCCATGTAAAAATATCATGACAGCCGTGGCCGTAGCCCAGTGGATATATATGACCTCTGCCTCCGATTCCAGGTCTAATAATATTCTATTCCAGGTCAAACTTACGCCAGTATGTCAATACGGATTATTCTGAGCCACATTTTCCGCAATTACAAGGTGTTTGGAGACCACACCAAGATGGTGGCAAGATTCGACGTTTTGCTGAAGCCTGTATCGGGGTACCATGTACAAATTGAAAAGAAAAATAAATAATTACTTGACGCTGGTGTTCAGTTTTTTTTAATTGTTACATCTATCTACCCTCATCATCATCATCATTGTCTCGAGCCGCGAGTATCCAGCGGCTCCCTGCAACCCGCTGGATATCCTAGGTCCACCTAGTGGAGGGGTCGACCAACACTGCCCTTTCCCGTGCGGGGTCGCCACTCCAGCACCTTGGAACCCCAACGATCATCGGCCCTTCGAACTATGTTAAGCTATATATGGATCATCAATAGTTTTGAGATATTGTTTGTACTGGTCTATATCAATATTTGTTCTAAAGTATCCAATGAATTTCGATTCCCTTGAGTGTCAAAAATGTGCTGATTAAACTATTATTACTAAATAAACGGGTGTTTTTTATACGGAACCCTCAGTGGGCGATTGCGATTCACACTTGTTCGGTTTTTGTAATATCGTAATTTTCATTTAATTGCTACGAGTACCTCATAAAATGAGATTATACGATATTGTATCTTGTAAGGCAACTATTTTACTAAGGGCGTATTGATAAAGGTGCAGGTTAGGTCATTAACTTTGTGAACACAATTACAATTTATTTAAGTCTCGAAAAATACAATATAATTTTTACGATCTAATATGATGATAACGAACAAATTAAGATTTATGTTTTAAAAAGTGTCAAATAGTCTATTATTACTTGATTAAGACATTCATCAGTGAAAGTGCTGCACTAAATAACATTATTGTTATTCATTGTTTTGTATAACATCATTATCATTCATAGCATGCATCACTCAAGAGGTAGGCATTTGTACAGTGTGGGTTCTTTTATGCTTATTTAAATTTCTTTTTACTAAAGTTTTATAATTGCATATCTCACAAGAAAAAAGTTTTTTACCTGTGTGCGTCTTCATGTGACATGATAAATGATGTTTATGTGCACATTTATAATTGCACTTCTCACAAGAAAAAGGCTTCTCGCCAGTGTGGGTTCTTTTATGTATTAATAAATGAGTTTTGTTTGCACTTTTATAGTCACACATCTTACAACAATAGGGTTTTTCATCAGTGTGGGTTCTTTTATGTCTTAATAAATTACCTTTTACTGTAGTTTTATAGTTACATATCTCACAAGAATAAGGTTTTTCGCCAGTGTGGATTCTATTATGTATTAATAGTTTATTTTTGTATGCACTTTTAAAGTCGCATATCTCACAAGAGTAAGGCTTTTCACCGGAGTGAGTTTTCATGTGATATAATAAATTGCTTTTCTGTGCACATTTAAAATTGCATACCTCACAACCAAAAGGCTTCTCACCAGTGTGGGTTCTGTTATGTCTTAATAAATTACATTTGTTTGCAGTTTTATAACTGCATGTCTCACAAGAAAAAAGTTTTTCGGTAGTGTCGGTTCTTTTATGCTTTAATGAATTGCTTTTGTTTGCAGTTTTATAATGGAAAGTCTCAGTAAAGTAAGGCTTCACATCAGTGTGGGTTCTCACGCATGTCCTTTCAACTAATAAAGTTTTATTGGGTTCCTCTCTACACAATGTTTTGATGTTGTTTTGAGACAAGTGCTTGTCCAGTGCCCCAATTTTAGTCTTAAGTATATTTTGTTCGCTTTTCCAGTTCGCATCTGCTTCTTCCATCGCCTGCACTTTGTTATCGTTGTTTGCCGCAAGTGGATCGTCTAAAACAGAACATTTTCTTATAATTTACTCTGTTTTCCGACAGCTCTACTTCTACTATCGTGCGACTGAACGTCGTTCACGCAATATTTACTAATGACCACACGAAAAAAGCCGTGATAGCCCAGTGGATATGAGCTCTGCCTATTATATGATTCCGGAGGGCGTAGCTTCCAATCCGGTCCGGGGTATATGCATTTTAAGAAATTAAATATCACGTGTCGCAAACGGTGAAGGAAAACATCGTAAGAAAACCTGCATACCAGAGAATTTTCTCAATTCACTGCGTGTGTGAAGCCTGCCAATCCGCATTGGGCCAGCGTGGTGGACTACTTGTACACCTCTCATTCTAAGAGGAGACTCGAGCTCAGCAGTGAGCCGAACACGAACAAGCCGTTGATAATGATGAACACGAAAAAACACATGTAATTAATAATTGTGCTGACATTATACGAGTACAGTTACACGGCAACTATAATGTTTTTCAGATAGCATGAGTACGGTGACAATCCATTTCACTATTGAAAGTTTCGCGATTCACGATAATAGGACGTATTATGAACGTCATAAAGCAACTGTCACAGTACCCATGCTGTTTGAAAAACACTGTACATTACTGTCGAGGGTAAATAAAGATAATAATTGTAAATGTAAAAGGACGACGAACTAGCTGATATTCTATTCTTTTAAAATAGCTAATACTTGTACGATGTACTGTATGAATTTTTATCTAATTACGATAAAAGATTTTTAATAGATTTTGTTTACAATGTTATAGATTTTGTTTATAATGTTAGTTTTTTCCCACCACCTACAATATGGGTATTTTCAAGTCAAGAGTGAATAGGCATCTTCTAGGCAAGCGCGATCCACCATAGGCTGCATCATCGCTTACCATCAGGCATGATTGCAGCTAAGCGCTTGCTTATTCAAAATAAAAATAAAAAAAAATGAAAAAATATTTTGCAAATATCCAGTCAATCTTTGCTTATTATACATAAATTAGTTATTACACCTTATTTATCCGAATGTATCATAAAAATCAATTTATTCAAACCTAGTCATCTATTATAAGTATACATATTTTACACTATAGCAAAACGAAGGAATCACAAATAAATTCATTTGTCTCACCTAAATCCTGATCGCAGTCTGCAGCCGGATAAGGGTCATCATGCAGCCACTGACTTTCTGTCCTGTAAAACAGCAGCAGAATCTGTCCTGTAAAACAGCAGCAGAATCTGTCCTGTAAAACAGCAGCAGAATCTGTCCTGTAAAACAGCAGCAGAATCTGTCCTGTAAAACAGCAGCAGAATCTGTCCTGTAAAACAGCAGCAGAATCTGTCCTGTAAAACAGCAGCAGAATCTGTCCTGTAAAACAGCAGCAGAATCTGTCCTGTAACACAGCAGCAGAATCTGTCCTGTAAAACAGCAGCAGAATCTGTCCTGTAAAACAGCAGCAGAATCTGTCCTGTAAAACTGCAGCAGAATCTGTCCTGTAAAACAGCAGCAGAATCTGTCCTGTAAAACAGCAGCAGAATCTGTCCTGTAAAACAGCAGCAGAATCTGTCCTGTAAAACAGCAGCAGAATCTGTCCTGTAAAACAGCAGCAGAATCTGTCCTGTAAAACAGCAGCAGAATCTGTCCTGTAAAACAGCAGCAGAATCTGTCCTGTAAAACAGCAGCAGAATCTGTCCTGTAAAACAGCAGCAAAAAGTGAGTTTGCTAGCACTCTACAAAAAGTAAGTGCCGAAAAGCCCAGGGTTCTGAAGAATGTGGTGCCTTGAACCCACATGTGTTTAGTATACTGCACATGTTAAACACATGTGTTTATGTGTTTATAGTAGTAGTGAAGCCGAAGAGGGGATTTTTGCAGTTACTCAAGCGCGGCAGATGTACATAAGGGACTATACCACGTTGTTGAGTACCTCCACCAAGTACGAGCCCATAATATTGGTAGGTACGTTTAGGGCAACCAAAAAAAACTAACTTTAGAACTACTCAAACAGCACGTCAGATTATGATAAAGTAGGTGAGTTGATAGTTAAAAGGTGTGCATTTAGAAAATCTGACGATTTGAGCGTAACGTAAAGGAATGGGAGGGTTCTAAAGTTACAAAATAAAATCCCTATATTTCTGTTTTCGGGCCACGAGCGCGGTTATTTTTTTACTTATTTTAAATGAACTAATCTCCTCATGAATAATCGCTCATGTTTTCTGATGATTTCAGTAAGCCGAAGTAATAGAAATTGTCTTTAACGTCTGTAGTTTTTTTTCCCAGCGAAATGTGTATATAACCTTTATTTTTTCTATTATCTAGTCTACCAAATCCGATCGACTCCAAAAAAAAAAGTTTTCATACAAGCCATGCTCGTAAGCGTCGCTTGTACATTATACATGCGAGCAGTGTTATGACAATTATTGCACTAAGGGCATATGAATAAAGTTGCAGATAAGATAGCAGTAATTAACTTTGAACTACACTTAAGTATTACAAAAAAAAAACGATATTATTTTGACGATCTAATAAAATGATAATGAACAATATTAGACGGTTTTAAAAAGAGTCAATTAGCTATGTTACTTGATTACACTCATCAGTGAAAGTTCTCAAATGCTGCACTAAATAACATTTTTGTTATTCATTGTTTTGTACAACATCATTATCATTCAATGCATGCATCAATCTAAAGCATAAAAGAACCCACACTGGTTAAATGCCTTACCACTTATCCAGTGTGGGTTCTTTTATGCTTATTTAATTTACTTTTTACTGAATTTTATCATTGCATGTCTCACAAGTACTTACAGCTACTAAAGCATGCTTACATGCAAGCAGTGTTATGACACTGAAGTGTTTTTCCAGATAGCATGGGTACGGTGACAATTCATTTAACTCTTGAAAGTTTGCTGCAATTCACGATAATAGTACGTACTATGTACGTCATACAGGTGACTGTCACCGTTCCCATGCTATCTGAAAAGACTTTAGTGTCGTTGTATACTGACTTGTTATCCAGCACCAATGAGTCGCAGCAGCTTCCAGCTGCACGAGGCTCGCACACTTGTGATGCATCACATGCAGTGTTCTGACGAATACAAAAATCATTTACAAAATGTCTGTCACAGAGGAAGTATGTTCAAATAAAATCAAAAATCATTTATTTCAAGTAGACTCCGTTTACTAGCACTTTTGACACGTCAGTTGATTAGTTGTAAAGATTCTACCACCGGTTCAGAAGGCAGGTTCTGCTGAGATGAAACCGGCAAGAAACTAAACAGTTGCACTTTTAAAAAAAAAAATTCTTATAGTTTTACTTCCTGTGTGAAGGAAGCTGATCCAACGGTCTCCAGGCATCTTTATCTTTGAGAAACTCATCAATGGTGTAGTAACCTCGACTAAGTAAATGTTTTAACATATTGCTTAAAGCTATGCATTGGCAGGTCCATCGCAGTCTTGGGGATCTTGTTATAGAAGAGTACACCCAAACCTACAAAAGAGTTTTTTTCTCTTTGAAGACGATATGCAGAAATAACTAACTTATGCCTGTGTCTAGTAAGGCGTGAGTTTAAATCTCCTTTTCGTTTGTTAGATACAGAACCCACCACCATAAAATGAGCTCTCACCTGGAGATGCATGATCATATGTTCTTTGTATACATTCTCTTGCACAAAATCTTCAAAACATAATGTACATCCGAAGACAACATTTTCAGTCTTTATGCAAATCTCTTTTCTGGACATGTGTTCCGTTTCAAGGGCATCTATAGCTTCATCCACCAGCCTTGGTTCCAACTTTATACTCATGTCAGAGTATTTATCATCAGATACACTGTTGGACATGTCTATGTCATTGTCTTTGTGCACCAATTTCGAGTCATCAGCATTTGATGTGAAGTCAGTACTGTATTCGTTCTTCACAACTGCAACATCTCCCACAACAGATTCCTCTGCTGCTGTCTGTTCCTCTTCATCAGTGTGATCTATGTACAAGTCGCAATGGTCAGCTCTTAATGTTGTCTGTGATAAGTTACACTGCAGATGTATTGTTGCGTAGTATAAAGTTTCCATATGTTGTACAGTAATCTGAAACAATTGCAATGTTTACTTTGCTGCAGATAGTTCACAAACGAAGGTAAAACAAAACAGCACACAACACACAGTTTGAAAACCTTCATGTTCATGTTGTATTGCTCGGACTCATAGTAAATAATAATATACCGACAAGTATGTGCCTGAAGTCACATTATCATCATCAGTTTATTGGAAGACTATACAACCAAACATACTTTACCTACTAGGTCATGAAAGTAGAGTGGATCTATTTTGTATTTTGGCTGGTGGGTGTTTCAACCGTGGCTAGTTACCTTACTGGAAAAACATACCGCCAAGCGATTTAGTATTCTATTATGGTGTCATCTAGAAACCATTAGGAAAAGAGTATATTCCGATTCAACTCCTACTGGTCGGAAAAGACTGCTTTAGGAGTGGGTACTAAACAGTTGAACTATTGGGGATTTTTAAAAGTGCTGGAAAATAGTAAATTGTTATTATTAAATACTCACTGACTCACGTTGTTCAAGCAAATCTGTCATCAGTGAATGGGCTCTCAAGCTCAAGTCTCTAAATCTACTGAAGTTAATTAATCTCTGAGCACACAGCACACAGAGTGTTTGCTGCAGACTTCCTCCACAACACAACTGAAACAAGTGCACAGAATTACCAAAGGCTTGTTGGTGAAGACAATAGGGTTATAACAAGCTATCAGACATAATAAGAAAATATGACAATAATAACCTCATTGTCATGGGCGATTTTAACGCACAAATAGGCACTACAAGAGAACCAGGGGAAGAACATGTACTCGGTAAGTATGGTTATGGAGAGAGGAGTCCTAATGGATACATATTAATAGATTTTCTAATACAAATCAACTTGGCACTACTCAATTCGATTTTCAAGAAAAAGAAAAGAAACAAGTGGACCTGGATATCTCCAGATGGAAAATCCAAAAATGAAATTGATTTCATCATCACAAACAAAGTCAAACATTTCAATGACACACATGTCATACAAAAGTTAAATTTTAACACCGATCACCGCATGGTGCGTAGCTTTCTCAAGGTGAACCCTTCAGAAAACTCACGAAGATCTATAACCAATACCAACACTTTGCCACCTGAAGAATACGCAAAAATAACTAACCCATCTGGGCATACTCCGACGTAATATCACGTGAGTTTTAGCCGTGTTTCATAATCAATTAATATGAATAACACTCACGATAGTTTAAATTCTAAAATAACCCATCTGACATCAAAACTCTCATTGATATTGTAAATTCCGATAAAAGTGTTCATGAAAAATATAACCATTTAGAGGAAAAACTGACACATATCCAAACGACACTGAAACCAAACATGATCAAAAACAACAACAAATTTAGTGATAGAACAATCATGTTACTGGAAGAAAGAAAATTACTAATATCAAAGAAAAACAAAGACCGAAAAAGTATCGCCATACTTAGTAAACAGATACGAGAAAGTATGAGGAAAGATAGGAAATTAAAGCGAATAACAAAATTAGAATATACAATACAAAAAACAGGCGGTACCAAAAAGGCATTTAAAGATTTAAAGGACCATGGAAAGGAATGGATTCCCAAACTGAGAAGCAATAAGTCAGGCCTTGAGACAAAACGGAAAGAAATTCAGAAAATAGCTGCTGGAGAATATCTTCAAACGCCTTGACTGGGTTGAATATGGTCTGAATATAAATGGCCGCCGCCTAAATCATTTGAGATTTGCAGACGATCTCATCTTGCTGGAAGAGGACCCATCTAAAATACAAATAATGGTACAGTCTTTAGCCAGTAAAAGTAAAGAAGTAGGCCTTTTAATGAATACTGCAAAAACAAAACTAATGACTAACTCAAAAGAGGTTGATATAGTTCTGGATGGAAATAAGCTCGAGTATGTACAAGAGTATGTGTATTTGGGTCAGATAATTGCTCCTATAGACCAAATGTCAAAAGAAGTAAACAAGAGAATTGCTAGTGGGTGGAGAAAATACTGGTCACTAAAGGAAATAATGAAAAGCAAAGAAATAAATATGTCCATTAAGAGGAAAACCTTCAATACGTCTATACTCCCTTGTATAACATACGGAAGCGAAACTTGGTCCCTGACACAAAAACATAGAGAAAAGTTAGCTAAGTGTCAGAGGGCAATGGAACGAAGTATTTTGGGTATAAGACTAAAGGACAGGATCACCTCAAGTGAGATAAAACATAGGACAAAACTCGCTGATGTTCTCATTAGAATCGACCTCTTGAAATGGCGTTGGACGGGACACATGTTGCGCTGCACAACCGATAAATGGAGCAAGCAGGTGACACTCTGGTACCCAAGGGACAGTACCAGACAATGTGGACGTCCAATAAGAAGGTGGGAGGACGACATCCGCCTAACCCTGGGGCCACGCTGGACCAGAGTTGCGGCTGACAGGGTGCAGTGGAAGCAGCTGGAGGAGGCCTATGTCAGAAGACACTTTGAACAGCGGGACATAATATAATCAATTAAATCAAACACAACACTCATGTAACCAAAAGCTGTTCAAAATAAAAGGCTATTTTATTTTATTTATTTATTTTATTTTGTTGGTGAAGAACATATTTTTATTTTTAATCAATAACTATAGTTTACATCATAATACAATGATTATTTGGAATTCCTAGCAATATCTTAATTGAATTTAGACGTGTTACAAGAAAAAACATCCAGAAATGGTAGGCAGTGCCCTGTGTTGCAGTTTCCGCCTTTTGGATTACACTTCTTTGACTGAAATGTTTACACTTGATATGTCAATATCTTTTAAGTTATTTTTGAACAATCTTCACGTGCATCCAAATACTAATTGGTCTAGTGAGATGATCTCTCATATCCCTCTAGTTTTATTGCTTAGTAGTTACATTCAAATGGTCAACTCACAGACAGTCCAGTCAGCTGCTTGTATGCCTCCTCCATCTTGAGTTTACTCATCAGAGACAGCTTGCTGTCAGTGTGCAGGCATATCATGCACATCTGTAAATATACTACTAGTTACTTCTACATTACTGATTGCATGACAGTAATGCTGTGCAAGTCATAGCGCCTTCCAATATTAACAATAAACTGACCTGCACTGTTGAAGGTATAGCATTAATGTGAATGTGCCGCACACTCTCTGCTTTATAAAAGTCTTTATCTAATAAATGCTGTGAGCAGACCACAGCAGGGTCGGGCAGGTGATGGTCTTGTATGCCGAGGGCTCTGAGCCAAGCTGCATGCAGATGTTTATCACTGGGTAACCTGAATACAGAAGTGAAATTTGTCAAGAGTTTCTCCACATTGTGGACATGGTAGAGCAACTAAAACCAAATTGTCTGCCAACATCACTTATCTTCTCTCCCATTACTGTTGAGTGTATGAGTAAATCTTTTTCATCAATACAGTGATTTTCTTATACTAGCCATGTTTGCAGTTTAAAAAGTTTCTGAGCAACTAAGAATAACATATTAAGTCCAGGACTTCTACTTATTAGTTAACAACAGTCTACAAGTGTAATCACAATTTGTAAACAACAGATTAAATTTCATAAAAAGATTTTTGCTTGACAGTTCAGGTTATTAATGACTTAATCGTCGTCTTTATTTAAGAGTGGGTGTAGTGCTTTATAGAGTGTATCATTGTATGGAAGGTAAGCTAAATCAATACCATGTGATGTCGATGCTGTAGCGACTTCATCGTCAAATCGAGTGACATTACATAAACTTTACACTGTATAATTATAACTAAGTAATTTTTTAAAAGGAATATTTGCCATATCTTTTTAAATATGGCCAGTATTCCTGTTCCCACCACCCCTTGGTGATGAGTCTGGCCCCTTTACCACTGAGTTATTGAGGAACTGAAGTTGATTTGTTGGATATTATTAGTCAGAAAAAGACTTGCTAAATAGCTCTTGTGATAGCTCTAGATGGAGATTGGCGGCTGGGGCTGAAATTCATCAGATAAATAGTACTCTGGTAAAGGTACTGACTTGTGAAAGGTAATTCCTGTTCCCTCAGATGTTGACGCATTGTCTGAAGTGTTTGCGCAGAAAGGTACGCAGCACTGCATTGCTGGTAAGTTTGTGTTGCTTCAAGAATAATTAAGGCCGCAAAGAACAACAGCTCTTTGGTCTCTCTGTAGACTGCTCTATCAAGCGCCAGCGGCTAGAATACAGATTGCTATTGCTATAGAATAGATTTTTATGCACAATAAACGATAAGTGAGCACTAAATTACAGCCTCTTGGCTCGTTGTCTTGCTCCAAATTTTAAGTATGCAGCGTTGAGCGTAGGCCGTAGAGTATCGTAACACGGTAACGGCATCTACTATCCAGTTGCAGTTAGGAATTAGCATAAAATAAATTAAAATTAATAACTTTAATCGATTTTTTCCCGATTTCTTTATCTTACATAAACGAAAACAAATACACCACACCACAGATTATGATATTTAAATTTAAAAAAATACACCCACAAAGTCACAGATTAATAACAAAGAGTAAAAAACCAACTATATTATAATCAAAGATTACAATGTATTATTGGAATTATAATCATTAATCGTGCGAATTTTCTGACAGATGCTAATGTCACTTTGTAAAATAATGATACCATATTTATTGTCATAGTGATGTCATGTTCTGTTTAGGTAAATAATAGTGCCTCAGTTCATTCACTCTCAAAGAGGAATTTTGAACAGAAATTTCTATCATAACGCTTTGTGACAGACGGTTGAAAGAAAAATTGTGTAAATTATGTAATTAACCAATTCTTACCTATTTGCCTAGTATCTGAGAGTCTACTTCCTATTTGAAAATTTAGAGTAATGAAATTAAGAATAAAATTCTAAGAATAAATATTTATTGTACAAAAAAAGTGTTGCAGTTATTATTTAGTTACAACATCCTCCTCCATCCTCATAAACTTAGTGTTTTTGGGAGGATGGCGGGTTCACTAGTATGCTAATTATTATCTACTGGCGGACCCTGTCAAGCTTCGCTTTGACTCATTCCCTACCCCTACCCTATTCTACTCCCATCCTACGCCTACCCTACTGCTACCCTACCCCTACCATACATCTACCCTACCATACATCTACCCTACCATACTCTCACCCAACACCTACCCTAGCATCATACTCAACCCTACCCCTACCCTAAGTACCCTATTCTATGTCCTTCTCCTGGTTCTAACTACCTCTCCACCAATTGTCAGCCAAATCGTTCCCGCCGTTCGCCGTTGTAAGTATTGTAACAAACCCGACTTACCTAATTATATAGATACTAATATTATATAGCGGAAAGATTTGATTGTTTGTTTGTTTGCATTGAATAATCAATGACTATTCAAATGTTCGACTCTGTGATGGTCGAAAAACTACAATTTCAAACAAATATAACCAAAACACAAACGCCTAAGCCAACGCAAACACTAAGTTTAGAATCATCTGATGATGAAAATAAAGATGAAGAAAAAGTAGAGTCAGGAAAAAAATAACGATAAATTTATGACTCTAATATTGGAGCCCCGAATATCAACGAGGGTGCATAGGGTGCTATACTGAGCAGGGACCAATGTGTTCATATTGGAACTCCTTTAATATTTCTTTACGTTGTACCTTTCATTATCTTCATTCATTTTGAATATTTTAAAATGGAAGATAATTTATATTAAATTTGATATGAGTCAACTACACTACTTACGCATCAATATTTTATTAATAGAGATACTTAAATAAAAAGTAAATTTTATAGAGATAGTAAAAAATCCTTGCTAGTGTGTATTCTTTTTTCATTCTTCTTTAATAATTCCGGAATACAATAATACCGAAATAGGTGACTTACTTCCGCGGACGAAATCACAGGCGTTACTAGTCATTAATAACTTATCAAGAAAAATCTGATCTACTAATTAAAAGCATTAATTTAATTGTATTTGTCTCAGTTATTAGTCAAATTAAATAAGTCTTAGAATAATTTTATTTTCATCACTGACTGACTCAAAATATGTTTTACGGTTATTATTAAGTCCATAGACTAAGTTCTTAATAAATAACAGATTTAACTGTTATTTATTAAAATTATTTATTATTTTGGTTCAGAACATAATGAGTGAGTCATTTTCGTTCACTTTGTCACATCACTATTTTTGATTCAATAAAAAATGGTATCACAGGAAACGTCAGATGGGTTCGCAGAATTCATTATTCGATTACAATACAATAGATGAATACACCAAAGCAAAGAATCTTAGACCATTTTTAATGGTCTAAGCAAAGAATCAAAGAGTAAATTAATATGGTACAAAGATTAAGTCGGCGCCTTCGACTGCTGACCACTCAAGCTACCTCTACCTCTACCTCTACCTTTAGACCATAATAATGGTCTAAGACCTCTACCACACAAGTCACTGAAGAGTTCTTTTCTTCAAATTCAAACAAATTATTAAATTAATCCTGATTGACAATTTGACTGTTTAACTTCGATTGGTTGTGTCTGTGCAGATACTCAGTGGTGACAAGAGCTAAACAACCCGAAAACATGTATATTATTATATATATACTATATGTATACTACTATAGTACCTATAGTAAGTGATTGTATATAAACCTAATAAATAAATAAATATTGCAGAACAGAACCCACACTGGCGAAATGCATAATTGTAATGTGCTTAGGTATTTCTTGATTATATTGTTATTTTAACAAAATGTTATAAATATCTAAATACCTTTGAATCATCATCATCATCATCATCATCATCATCATCATCATCATCATCATCATCATCATCATCATCATCATCATATCAGCCGATGTACGTCCACTGCAGTAGGTACATATGCTGCGACTCTTCCTGCTAGGACCCTGCGACTTGATGTCTTCAGTCCACAAGCGGTGGGGGGTCAACCCCCCACTAATAAATGATGAATGCTCCAGATAGTGTAATTACGCCACTGAGACATTCACAACAGTAAATATAAATGAATGTTATTCGGGCTGCAGATTGTACAGTTTGGCCACTGAGTCTAACTTAATATGAATGCTCCTCGGGCCCCAGATAGTCTAGTTACACCACTGAGTCGTTCTTAAAACCACAGAACATAGAAAACGCTACAGTGTAGTGTATGCTCTTCGGGCCCCAGAGTTTAGCAGATAGTATAGTTACGCCACTGAGTCATTCATAACAGTGTCAATATAAATGCAATAACAATAATTAATTGGAGTAAGTGAACAGGCTTCCGCTCTCATTGCGTTTTTAATTAACACGATGCTAATAATAATAATTATTCATTCGTTTAATATCCATAAATAAATAAATAAATGTTTATGTTACCGGCAATCTGTATAACACGGTATTCTGTTAAATGCCTAGGAAATGTAATGTATCAATTACACTTTACCTAGATATTCTTTATAGCATCTATATGGCACTATAAAGCAGCGGACTATAAAGCATCGATCGTAGATCGTTAGATGGGCCCCTCCATATTAAAGCACGCTCAATGTTATGTCATTACTCAAAGACGTGCACGCACATCTTATCTTAGTACGCAACAAGCGCATGCTGTGAGCTGACTTGGACCTAAAAAAATATTTTACTGTTTTTTCTTTTTTAATCTCTTAATTATGCCTTCGTGTTCATTTTGGAAGTGTAAAAACACAAGCCGCAACACGAATATAGAGAAAGGTGTTACTTTTCATGTGTAAGTATTTGCGAAACCAATGACAATTTTGCGACGCTTCAAGGAACATCTAACGATCTACGATCTTTGCTTTATAGTCCAAGATCCGAGTATAAGAAATATATACCCTCATCTGGTATTTAACTGGGATAAGAAATAATTGATAGAAAATATTCATATTGACACATTGCACATAGGTTGCAAGTTTGTTAAATTGCGGCCAAAATAAGTAAAAAATGATTATTAATATTTTTAAATTTATTAAAACTCCTTCTCTCATTGGTTAATTAAAAAATCGCACACTAGATATTAGAATATAACCAAAAGAATTGAAAAAGTAAAGATTACTTTCTTTCACACTGCAGATGTTAACCAGAGAACTATGTGCCCTTATATGTCATAATGTCAGGAAAGAATGTCTTTAATCCTGCCTCATGGTGAGAAATTCTCATAGAAATCAGGAAAAGGGCTCTCTTCCTCCCTGACTACATCCAAAATCTTTTAAGCAGTTATCAAGAGAACAGAGCTATAGAAATAAGAGGCAATGCAGCGGAGTTCCACAGGGATCAATTCTTGGTCCAACACTCTGGAATATTTTGTATGACGAAGTATTCAAGCTCAAGCAAGAAGTAGGTATCCACGTGATGGGATCTGCCAATGATTTAGCTGTGGGAGCCAAAACTGAAGCAATCTCATATCTCGGGCAAATAGAGCGCTCGAACGCATAAAAGCCTGAAGGAAAGCAACTGGCCCTAGCACCTGAAAAAACAGAAGCGGCTGTTTTTAGTGGAAGGCGAAATTAAGTCCCATAACATTGGTTCAGAAGGCAGGTTCTGCTGAGAAGAAACCGGCAAGAAACTCAACAGTTGCTCTTTTAAAAAGAAATCAAAAATATCTAATTTACAATTTTCTTATAGTTTTACTTCCTGTGTGAAGGTGGAAGCTGATCCAACGGCCTCCAAGCATCTATATCATTATGGAACTCATCAATGGTGTAGTAACCTCTGTAATGTATGACTTTAGTGTAAAGTCGTACCTACGAGTATTTGTACCAATTGTACGATTGTCCATTTTATGCTGGTAACATTATATGTATACAAATATCTGTAATTTGTTGATTTCCCTGCGTTGTTGTTGACAATATTTCTTAATTAATTAAAAAACCAAACAAGTATTTAGTATTTGAAGACAATCCTCGTTGTTTGAATAGATGTAAAAAAGATAACAGCTGTAGGTAAATAAAACGGCTCGCTAATAATTTTGTTCGAGCTGAATTGCGCCGTATTGTGTCGAACCGAGAGTCGCTATTTATTTTAATGACGTTGCGGGGTGACTCTCTCTTCTGCCCCGTCCATTCCAAGCACGCCGAACGTAGCCGCGTCAAAATATAGGTATTGTCAATATCTTCGATCGATTACCAATTGTAATTAATTGCACATACCTAAATTGATTGTTATTCTTTGTAATTACTTTTACCCTTATTGAATAAACATCATTTAATTGTTTTTATTTAACATTACGTTACATATCTTATCGCTTTGCTGTAGACGAGTACTTGGTACTTTCTTTAACTTATTTTATTTAAAATTTATATTATTTTTTCGATTTCGCTAAATAGTTTTGGAATCACCTATAAAAATCGGTTTTCTTCGTAACTGTAAAGATAAAAGTTGGTTTTGCCTTCATACTCCAAGAATCTTTGTTTATTAGGAATTCACCAGCCGTAAGTATTAAATAAATAATAGGCGTGTTTTAGGCTTTTTTATTCTGTGACACAGATTAAAGAATATTTGACGGATAGACGGACGTACGGAGCATGGCAGTGATGCAGGCATTTCAAATACAAATTTAAAAACCAATACATTCTTTAGTCAGTAGATGCGTCACGAAGCATCGCATCAGTAATTTTCAATATTAGGTACCTACCTACCTTATCAAGAAAAATCTTATGTTTTTAAATAATTTTAAACACTGTTTACAAAAACTAACTAAGATATAAGATGGAGTATTTTATAGGTAAATATTGATTGTTAGTCTAATAAAATATTAATTTAAACCTCGAAGTCCAAATTATGAAAAAAGTTTGTATATATGCGGATGTCAAGGAGACGCGTGACGATTGTTTTTTTTCATAGCTTTCACCGGCTTTACCGCGCGGCTTGTAAGACTTTTGCTGGTGTGAGGCTTCGGCCGCGGCTAGTTACCACCCTACCGACAAAGACGTACCGCCACGCGATTTAGCATTCCGGTGCAATGTCGTGTAAAAAGTCATCCTCCTTCTAACAAGTTAGCCCGCTTCCATCTTAGACTACATCATTACTTACCAATCAGATGAGATTGTAGTCAAGGGCTAACTTGTAAATAATAAAGAAAAGACTCATTCTGTATCATTCTCTATTCTGTGATCTATAACAAGTTAGCCCTTGACTGCCATTTCACCTGATGTTGAGTGACGATGTATTCTATGATGGACGCGCTTACTTGGAAAAGGTACGAGTATATTGTGCCCGTACCTGTGACAGTTATATAGCGGCATTGTATCGGAATACAATACGATGTAGTTTGCATTATTTTGAATTTTCCATCTCCCCTCGAGAGACGAATATCTTAGCATTCCATGGATTCACCGTGCGGGTGCCGGGTCCATCGCGTGGTAGAGAGAACAACTCCGAGCAGAGTCCTGAACTTGTGACTACAGGATGTAGGGTTAAGGAATTCCTTGACGATCGATCAACACTCCCCGTTCTCTGCTCGTGTTGTTCTCCCTGCCTAGACACATTTGGTAAGATCCTATTAGAGCAGCTTTGGATATTCGTTCTAATATAGAACTAGCTGCACTTCTAGAGAGGTCGAGGTCTTTAAGCAAGTTATAGAGAGATTTTGCTGGTAATCCTCTCGCACCTACTTCTACGGCGTACAGACTAACTACATAGCCATTTTTAGTTAGTTCATTCGTTAGGTCATAATATTTAATCACTTTTATTCTGTGGTCCTTCGGAATGTTTATTACAGTTTGAAAGGCGTCGTACAATGTTGGCCTTGGTGCTGTTACTCGTCATGTCTCTGTTGTATTGGAGCTGGTACACCAGGAGACGGTCTGACGAACCGCCCGTCCTGCCGGGAGCCTGGCCTTTGATAGGACACGCATATTTGTTCATCGGTGACGAGCTGAGTAAGTCTACGTTTAAAAGTACTTTTAATTTTTTATTTACAAGTTAACCCTTAACTACAATCTCACCTGTTGGTAAGTGTTGATGCAATCTAAGATGGAAGCGGGCTAACTTGTTAAGGAAGAAGATGAAAATCCACACCCTTTTTCAGTTTCTACTCGACTTCGTACTAAATCGCTTTGCGGTACGTTTGCCGGTAGGGTGGCAACTAGCCACGGCCGAAGCCAGACCTGGACCAATGAAGAAAATCTCAATCAGCCCAGCTGGGGAAAGAACCCAGGACCTCCGTCTTGTAAATCCACTGCGCGACGGAGGCCGTCATTTTAGTTTTCGAAGCGTTATCGTTTGTAGAAAGAGAACTTTAAAGACTGCTTTAATGCCTTTATTTAACTTTTTGAATTATTGAATTCGGACATTCTTATTAGTTGTATTTGAGTGATTGGGAGGTACCTTACAACGAGGAGACGGACATAGGATACTCAGGGTAGAGGTTGAGTGGGGGTAGGGTATGGGTTTAGTAGGGGTAGGGTAGGGGTAGATATCGGGTTGGTTAGGGGTAGGTTAAGGGTCAGAGTTGGTGTAGGGAAAGGAAGGGTAGGGGTGAGGTTGGGTTGGGTAGGGTAGGGTAGGGTAGGGTAGGGTGGGAAAAGTTAAAGCGAAGATTGCCCGGGTCCGCTAGTATAATTGTAATGAGTTTTATATTTGACAGACTTTTGGAAACAACTGCAGTATATAACTTCTGAATGTATGAACAATGGTCACGCGATGAGTTACTACGCGGGACCATACAAGTTTTACGGTAAGATATTTTTAATTTTTTATACATTTTTTTTATTGGAGAATTTTTTTACACGAAAAATCATATCATGGAAAAAGCAACTAGCGCTTCAAAATATTATAAGACCTAACTGAAAGTTTGTCATAAGTACACATAGATAAGTAGGTAATAGTTACATTACAATCGGTTCAGTCGTTCCAGAGATTAGACCGAGCAAGCAGACATACACAAATGTAAAAAAAGTTTGTTTGTGTTTTAAAATCGTGTAAATAAATATAAGCACATAGTAAAACTCAAATACAGATTTAAAATCATCATCATCCTCCTAACCCTAGAGTTATGGGAAACACTCCCGAGCATCCTGTATTTTGAGGATAAATATACTCAAATAAATACAAATATCTATACTAATATTATAAAGATGAAGAGTTTGTTGAGATTGAACGCGCTAATCTCAGGAACTACTGGTCCGATTTGAAAAATTCTTCTAGTGTTAGATAGCCCATTTATCCCCGTATTCCTACGGGGACGAGAACCACGCGGGTGAAACCGCGCGGCGTCAGCTTGTAATAAAATAAATAGGTTTTAAATTTTAATATTTTCAGTTGTATCAGATCCAGACGATGCTTATAAAGTGTCAAACACATGTTTCGAGAAAGATCAGTTTAGTCATGAGTTCACGAAGGAGCTTCTTGGAGACGGCTTGCTCTTCTCTGCAGGTACATGTATAGTGTACTTGTGTGTGCGGTTACATCGTTTTATGTAAGCTTGAACATGCGTAACGCGAGCGTTACGGAACATGTGATTGAAGTAACATTTTTATAGTAACCGCGTCGTAAGGTCATGGATGAAAATATCGCTATATATTTCGTTGCGTTATAATATTCGATGCCACTGCTGGTAGGTAATGCCGTTGACGCATGCCTACTAGGCTTCAGTGGGCGGCGGCATATGCCGTGGCATGCTGTAGACTCCGCGCCACGAAACAAGTCCCGTAGACGTGGCGCTAACGTCCTAATGGCGCTCATTTTCAATGGGTAATGGGGGTCTTACTGTCATTTGTGTAAGGCGCTGTTTAATCTTAGGGGAATAGCCAGAGCTTTTCTTTGGGGCGCGGAATCTATTCATCAATCTATCAATTTTAGATTTAACTTATACCATTTGTAAACACCAAACGTTATCGTGTGTCTACGACCGAAACGCCTGATTTAAATTATGGAGCAATCACGCGGTTGCACGTCATTGTAAAGTCTCTGGACAGTGATTATTGGTATTTTTTGCAAGTCATAATTGATAGCTTTATTCTGGCCTATTAACTGGGCTTCGTTAGACGCGTCTCTGTTTGTTACTTATATGTAATTACCACCAATAAAGTTAAGTCCAAGATACCGGATTTTATTTGGCCATCTCGTCCTATACACCGTGGCATAACTGACGCTATCGCCATCTAGAATCTATTCTTATAATACGAATTCTGTACATTTTGTACATTCTATACATTGAAGATATTTTGAAATTTTTGTTGGAGGGCATTATACATATAATCGATACTGAAGCTAAAAATATTTTTTTTCAATGTTTTGTCTGTCTGTCTGTCTGTCCGTGTTTTTTTGTTATTCGGGCATCACGCTGAAACTACTGAATGAATTCAAATGAAACTTGGCACGGTTTAAGACCATAATGCGGAGAAGGTTATTGGATACTTTTATTGCGAAAATAAAATAAAAGGGAGTGAAATAGGGGTTGAAAGTTTGTATGGGAAGTCCTTTATTTTTAGAGTTATAGTTTTAAAAATTTGTTCATAAATCTTGAAAAAAATACAAAATATAACGTCATACAAAAATTCAACCTTCAAAATAAAATTCAAAGTGGTGAAATAGGGCTTGAAAGTTTACATTCGTCCGCTAGCTTGAATACCTATTGCATATTATTTCATAGCACTAATGATTATCAGAGGAGGGAATATATTTGTAATGCCGGATCTTAGAACAAGACTATGACGATACTCGTATACCCTCAACATTGTGATGTTTGTGTTTCAGCGTCAACATGGAAAAGGCACCGAAAGTTAATAAACCCCAGCTTCAACCAGCAAATTCTCGACGGCTTCATACCAATTTTCAACAAGCAAGCGCGACGGATCATATCTCAGCTGCAGGTTGAGGTTGACAAAGGCTCTTTTGATCATTCACAATACGTGCGGCAGAATTTCATGGAGACTATTTGTTGTTTGTATATTTTTACTCTCTACCATAGACACAGAAAACATATGTACAAGTACCATAGATCATCATCATCATCATATCATCGTCCACTGCAGGACATAGGCCTTTTGTAGGGACTTCCAAACATCACGATACTGAACCACTTGAGCCATAGATATCTCGCTGTCAACAACGTTAAACTAGACATCGGGTACTACCACATCAAAACTGAGGCGGACAAATGTGCATAATTGTCTTCATTTCATTTATTCGCTTAATAAACAACGAAAGATATTTAAACTCATAATACCTACCTAAATATTGCCAACAATGTCGAGTGCGGTGATTTAATTTTTTTTTGTGCCCGCTGTAACATTTTTGTAACTCTATGGTAAATTCATCCTGATTCACAATTCGGAACAATTGACAAACGGTTTCACATCGATATATCATAGTACTAGCTGACGCCGCGCTGTTTCACCCGCGTGGTTCCCGTTCCCGTAGGAATATGGGGATAATATACAGCCTATAGCCTTCCTCGATAAATAGGCTATCTAACACTGAAAAAATTTTGCAAATCGGACCTGTAGTTCCTAAGTTTAGCATGTTCAATCAATCAAACAAACAAATTCTTCGGCTTTATAATATTTAGTATAGATACCGAAAAATAACACGTTAAATTGTAATCAGTACGTTCAGTTTACAATACATCGACAGATTACAATATCGCAAATGAGATTACAAACCAACATAATTTACAATTTAACGGTCACATATACAAACCAGACAGGTACTTAAATAAATTGCGTTTCTAAATTAACCGTACCTACGTTAGTCAATTTGCATCAGGTGACACCGAAGTCAAGTCAAGTGACTATGAATATTTATCTGGAATTAATTTAGTTTATAAGAACTAAATGTTTCATAGTGCTTAGCGTGACGTCCACTGCAAGACATAGGCCTCTTGTCTTCATGATCATCATCATATCAGCCGATGGACGTTCACTGCTGGACATAGGCCTTGTGTAGGGACTGCCAAACATCACGATACTGAGCAGCCCGCATCCAGCGAATCCATGCGACTCCCTTGATGTCGTCAGTCCACCTGGTTAATGTCGTCAGTCCAACACTGCGCTTTTCGGCGCGGTTAGTCTACTGTAGTCATAGATGAATCTATATACTTATAATAAAACTGGTCGAATTCTGTACGTTTGTCCGCAATTTGAGATTTTACTTATACCATTTGTAACACCAAAAGTTACCGTGGCATAACGGACGACAGCGCCATCTAGAATCTATACTTATAATACGAATTCTGTACATTTTATACATTCTGTACATTGAAGATATTTTGAAAAATTTTGTTGGGGGGCATTATATAATCGATACTGAAACTAAAAAAATTTTTTTTTTCGATTTTTTTGTCTGTCTGTTTGTCCGTGTTTTTTTGTTAATTTCGCTGAAACTACTAAATGAATTCAAATGAAACTTGGCACGGTTTAAGACCATAATATGCAGAAGGAAGATACTTTTTATAGCGAAAATTAAATGAGAAGTAGGTGAAATAGGGGTTGAAAGTTTGTATGGAAAGTCCATCATTTATAGAGTTACAGTTTTAAAAATTTATTCATAAATCATAAAAAAAAACGAAATATAATGTAAATATAATTAATAAAATTTTTAAAATTCAACCCTTAAAGTGGTGAAATAGGGCTTGAAAGTTTACATTGATTTCCACGCGGACGAAGTCGTGAGCGTCCTCTAGTGTTATAATTAAATATTAAATTATGTTATTTACTAATTAAAATAAAACCCGATAATTTCTACTGATGTCTATTGGCATTGTTATTTCAGTGACAGCATTGGACGACAGCATAGACGCAGACGAAGCGGTGAGCTACGTGAAGTCCTTCGAGACGTACATGAACTGCAACATCTGCAGGTTCCACAGAGTTTGGCTCTATCCAGAGCAGCTCTACAAGTTTAGCAATATCAAGAAAAGACAGGACAAGTGTGTTGAAGTTCTGCACAGGGTGTGTGATTCGGTAAGCATTTTCGTTAATTAATCATCGTCATCGTCAGCATCCTCCATCCTCCCCCATCAAATGCCTCCTCTGTTATAAAAGAGCTTTGTAAATGTAAATGTAAATAAATATTGATTCATTACAGGTGCTTCAGAAGAAACGCGCTCAGCGAAAACAAACAAAATCTTCGGAATGGAAAGATAAAAATGGTGGTACAGTATAGTATATCTTGTTTGGAACATTTTGCTCTAATTTTAGTTAAAGAGTATATAGATTATAATAAGTGTTGAATGCTTGAGTAGTCATTTACAATCATAGATTAGATATTAGAATAAGTTATCTAGTATTCGATCATCGTCATCGTCACCGTCATCATCAACAGCCGATGGACGTGACAAAAAAACGGTCTCGAGCCGCCAGCATCCAGCGACTCCCTGCAACCCGCTTGATGTCTTCGTTCCACCTAGTGGGGGGTCGACCAACACTGCGCTTTCCGGCGCGGGGTCGCCATTTCAGCACCTTGGGACCCCAACGTCCATCAGCTCTTCGAACTATGTGCCCTGCGGTCTCCTCATTTTCCTATCATCATCATCATCTTAGTATTCTATATCGATGTCATCATCATTATCAACCCATATTCGGCTCACTGCTGAGCTCGAGTCTCCTCTCTGAATGAGAGGGGTTAGGCCAATAGTCCACCACGCTGGCCCAATGCGGATTGGCAGACTTCACACACGCAAAGAATGAAGAAAATTCTCTGGTATGCAGGTTTTCTCACGATGTTTTCCTTCACCGTTTGAGACACGTTATATTTAATTTCTTAAAATGCACACAACTGAAAAGTTGGAGGTGCATGCCCCGGACATGAACCCAAACCCTCCGGAATCGGAGGCAGAGGACATATCCACTGGGCTATCACGGCTCACGATGTTAACAAATTAACATTTTGTACCAGGAGCAAAGCCCAAAGTGTTCATGGACCTGCTGATGGAGCTGGACGAGGGGCAGCTGACCGACCGCGAGATCAGGGACGAGATGAACACCATCATCATGGCGGGCCACGACACTTCGGCGAACGTCACCATTTTCGCCATGGTTCTGATTGGATCACACCCACCAGTGCAAGCCAAGATATACGAGGAGTCAGTATGAAATTAAGTTCTTTTATGAGTCTAGCAGTTACGAAAATCTGTGTTCTGTGGTCTGTCATCCAATTTGGATTGCGACTACATTGAAACTTGATAATATTTGCTATTTTGTTGTATACGTAGATAATATTATGAGTTCTTATTTACAAAAAGATGATCTGTTGAAAATATTATAATTAATATTTATATTAATAAAAAGGTTTAAGGGATCCCTTTAATGACAACAAAAACTCACTTCACTGCTCATAAAGAATTACACTACAAATTTTTAACGACTCAAACACCACAAGAACACTGCAGCCGACCGTATGGCGAGCGCCTTATATAACCAGTCACTCCCGCCTGATCGCTTCCACTCTCTAACTCCCACTATTCACGGAAACATGTCGCGCCACCAAGCGTAGGCCCGAGCGAACACGAGATCGAGCGAAGTCATATCCGTTTCAGACTACTATTTCCTACAATACATATTCGTTCGTTATCAACCCATATTTGGCTCACTGCTGAGCTCCAGTCTCCGCTCAGAATGAGAGAAGTTAGGCCAATAGTCCACCACGCTGGCCCACAGAATTATGATAATTCTCTGGTGTGCACGTTTCCTCACGATGTTTTCCTTCACCGTTTGAGACACGTGATATTTAATTTCTTAAAATGCACACAACTGAAAAGTTGGATGTGCATGCCCCGGACCGGGTTCGAACCCACACCCTCCGGAATCGGAGGCAGAGGTTATATTCTATCACGGCCATCAATACGGCTATAGTTCAACGGTAAGAGCGGTCGCATCACCGAGGGGTGGTGGTTCAATCCCCGCCCCGTTGATCTATTGACGTACCCACCCCTAGCACTGTCTTTCCAACACATATACCCCCTAGTTAAAATTTTTTAGTAATTTAAACAAATAATGGTAAATGTATTGTTTGCAGACTGCAAGAAGTATTCGGCGGCACTGACAGAGATATAGAGAAGCAAGATTTCTCGAGACTCGTGTACTTAGAAGCGGTGCTCAAGGAGACGATGCGGTACTACGTCATGGCGCCCTTCGTGGGAAGATATATTGACCAGGATGTCAAATTAAGTAAGACTTTTGTTACTTACTAGCAGAACACCGCGGTTTCACCCGCGTAATTCTCGTTCACGTAGGAATAAACCATCTACTAAATAGTCTGAACAAAGCCTAAACATTTAGTTTGGATAGGTAAAGTTCTTGAGTTATAAAATTACAACGAAAAGTAGCATTGATTTTAATATACTCCAATGTATGACCAATATTCTCGTTTTCCTCCAACTGTATTAAGAGTGGGTACGAGTATAGGCCAGCGGGGCGGGGATCGAACCACCACCCCTCGGTGATGAGTACGACCGCTTTACCGTTGAGCTATTGAGGCTATAATATTTGAATTTATAAGGGCCTTATTAGAAGGCTCAAAGTCTCTCAGCGGGCGATGGAACGAGCTATGCTTGGAGTTTCTCTGTGTGATCGAATCAGGAATGAGGAGATCCGCAGACGAACCAACGTCACTGACATAGCTCAGCGAGTTGCGAAGCTGAAGTGGCAATGGGCAGGCCACATAGTTCGAAGAGCCGATGGACGTTGGGGTCCCAAGGTGCTGGAATGGTGACCCCGCACCGGAAAGTGCAGTGTTGGTCGACCCCCCTCTAGGTGACCCGAAGACATCAAGCAGATTGCAGAGAGCCGCTGGATGCTGGCGCCTAGAGACCGTTGTGCTTGGAAGTCCATGCAAGAGGCCTATGTCCTATAGTAGACGTCTATCGGCTGACAATGATGATGAATGAATCAAATCATAACTTAACTCTTAATCGGTTGTATATTCTAGAAAACTGCACCCTCAAAGCTGGGAACAATTGCATGCTGCTATTATATGGTATCCACCGGAACCCCATGTGGGGTCCAGATGTGAACGAGTTCCGACCGGAGAGGTGGTTGGACCCCGCCACGCTACCCAAGAACCCTAACGCTTTTGTTGGGTTTAGCCTTGGGAAAAGGAATTGTATAGGTAAGTATATGAAGTAATAGTTATTGAGCGGTGACAAAATGACAAGCATACTGTATCTAATGCTAAGTTAATGTTCGTTCGTAAAATTCAGTTTTACACAAATTCCTTCATTTCCTTGGAAAAATTACCCCCTACAACACTATAAAGTATATCTCTTTAAAATATCAGTATAGATCTAGCGGACATTTGAGTGCCCAAGCAACCGGCGGTCAGGGCTCCAGAGTACGAAACCTCCTCGCAATACGCGTCACCTCAAGATACACGGCGTCATTAATCATTCATCATCATCATTATCAACCCACATTCGGCTCATTGCTGAGCTCGAGTCTCCTGTCAGAATGAGAGGGGTTAGGCCAATAGTCCACCACGCTGGCCCAATGCGGATTGGCAGACTTCACACACGCATATTAAGAAAACTCTCTGGTATGTAGGTTTGAGACACTTGATAATTTCTTAAAATACACACAAGTGAAAAGTTTGAGGTGCATCCCAGACCGGCTTCGAACCCTCCGGAATAGGAGGCAGAGGATACACTGGGCTATCACGGCTCAATGGATCATCAAATAATGAAACACTGATCGGTTTCAGGCAAGGCGTACGCCATGATGTCCATGAAGGCTCTGCTGAGCCACGTGCTGCGAAGGTACCGGCTGCGCGCAGACCACAGGCAGCTGGTGCTCAAACTGGACGTCCTGCTCAAGCCGGTGACCGGACATTTCGTGTCTATTCAGGACAGATTAAACATATGATCATATCGATTCACTGTTTCATTTTATACTAAATATTTATCTTAACCACAGAAAACATATGTACAAGTCTTAACTATTATCTAAAATGATAATAAGCGGTATAATTACGTCTATAAATTGGTAAAAAGAAAATTTGAAAAAATAAATTTTTGGGGACCCTTCCTAAAGGCCTACCACCACCAATTAGACTAGCTAACTGTTTACAAGAAATTAATTAAAGAACATCTCTTAGTTCTACAGAAACAATAACCAAATATTTTGCAGGACAGTTGCTTTTCTTTTTTTTTTGTCCTTATTGTAGTTGTTTAGTAATCTTATTTTATTTTTTATTCATTTTTTTTGCATATAATGTTTGTCCTTCGCTCCAATCTAATTTTACTTACTATAGATATGTGGATACATAGTAGTATATTATCTATCTATTTTAAATTTGGAACCAATAAACGACGCAACGCTCTCCCGATCAGTCCGTGAGCTCACCCTGGGGTCATGTCTGAAAATCAGCGCTACAGTTACTTAGCTGTAGCATAGAGCTGAGGCAGCGCGTCATTCAGCCGAAGCCTTAGTATTAAGTTAGTATTAATTCTCATGTTTTTTTTTCTTATTTATGTTGTGGTTTTTTTGGCTGAATAAATGTTTTTATTATATTTGTTATTATTATTAAAGGCAAAGTGAGGATGAATTTTTTATCGTCTATCCCATGGTGTGGGCTATTTTAATTGGTATTATTGTATGCATTACATCAAAGGATCAAAGTGCAAATCGATCTACGGAACACTACACTACGCGTGGCCCGACACGCACTTGGCCGGTTGTTTTAATATTCCCTTGGGGGTATCGAAAATTACATTTTAATGACAAAACTAACAACTATGTTTGTTACCTCATAACTTCGCCATTTATTAACCAATTTTGAAAATTCTTTTCTTCTTCTTCTTCTCGGTTTTGTTTGAAAGAGTATACTTCCAGATTGGTGGCATTAAAGTTTCACGAAAATCGTTTGTTAAAACAAAATAACTGATATACGCCTTTGAAGTCGGTTCCATTTTTATGTTAAAAATATTATTTTACCTTAACTTAGAAGGTTGTTTTTTTTTTGCTGCTTCAAAGGATCTTAGACTATTTCAATTCAATACCACGATACTTCGACACTTTGGGGCTAAGTGGTGTGATTAAAGTATATATTTTAATTTTTAAATTAAAAAAAAGACCAAAAGCTCCACCTCCGAGATACTCCGAATACCGTTTGCATTGACACTTGACAGACAGACGGACGGACAACAAAGTGATCCAATAAAGGTTCTATTGGTTCCTTTCGAGGTAATGAACTCTAAAACAAGTTTGCAACGTCACTTATATAGTATACCAACTTAGACTAAGAGCCAGTGACAGACAGACATTCGTCATTTCATAAAAGTCAAAGTCTTACAAAGTACACTAAGATACGTTTATTAAGGGCTTGTTCGGACTACTTTAGCAGTTTAGTCGAGTAGCGTAAAATTTAGCTGCTGAACGTGACTGAACACAAAAATTTTTGGCGTTTGGAGAAATAGATAAAAAACGCAATATGTAAATTTTTTTTCTCAAGTAACATTTTACTATTTTTTATTAAAATTGGTATTTTTCGTACAGTTATTTAGAGTACCATTGTATGAAATTAATATTGTTTAAATTAAATTTGATATGAGTCAACTACCTTATTTTGGAGTTTGGATCGTGTACATTCAACCGTCTAAGTATAAAGTGTCAGTCCATATTACGTATGGTAAAAGCAAGACATGAAGAACTTCGACGGCCTCCGTGGCGCAGTGGTATGCGCGGTGGATTTACAAAACGGAGGTCCTGGGTTCGATTCCCGGCTGGGCAGATTGATATTTTCTTGATTGGACCAGGTCTGGCTAGTGGCTAGTTACCACCCTAACGACAAAGACGTACCGCCAAGCGATTTAGCATTCCGGTACGATGCCATGCAGAAAAGGGTGTGGATTTTCATCCTCCTCCTAACAAGTTAGCCCGCATCCATATTAGACTGCATCATCACTTACCATTAGGTGAGATAGTCAAGGGCTAACTTGTAAAGAATAAAAAAAAAACTTGTAGAATGTCTGACAGTCGCAGACTCTTGGTCTATATTTAATAACAGTTCGTAAGGCAATATAACGTGAGTGTAACTTATAATCGTCAAGTTAATACAGACTCGTTCTCAGAACTGCACGACCTGCCTCTCAGCTTAATTATACTTGTGCAGATATTTTTTTCTCTAATACTAGATTGGTAAGTGATTTTCCATCGTAAGTAATTACCTATTAACGTAATCTTTACTAACAGTAGTACTGACGAGTTTGTATGTTTGAGCGAAAGCGTTAGTCTCCGCATTGACTGCCTCTGTAGCCAAGTGGCACGACGATTCTTTTTCTACGATCGTTTGCGAACAGACAAGAATTAAAAAAAACAAAATTACTTTAGAATTTAGCCTAGAATGGTGATCCTAATTTGGGAGATGGATGAAATTTTCAATCTGTTACCATCAAACTCGAGACGCATTTACTTAAATACCTACCTAGGTAAAGTGGAGAAAACAACAACGAATGGATTCACTTACGAAAGGAGTTTTTTAAACTATTATCTCCCACGTTTACCTCAATTACTCATTATTCATCTTTACAATAGTCGGAAATTATGTTACCGGGTAAAAACATCTCCCTTAATATAAAAGATTGTAGACCTTGTACATTTAATTTTCAAATAAAATAAATCATTGAATATTGTACTAAACTATTTTATTTTCTCGCAATCGTAGTGAAAAGCAGATTGAACACGTGGGGCTAAACCCATTATAAACTCGGTTTCTATTTAGGCGTTTATATTAAAAATACCTCGTATATACCTCGTGTATACCTCGTCTTTTTAGCCCCTTGTACAATCTACTATTATGCTCTTTGGAGACGATATGCTTCAGTTCAGTTCCAATGTAACCTCGTCGTAGTGTAAGCCACATAAGCTAGACTGGACTAAAGTCTAGACCAGTCCTCTTTGGACTAAACTATAGACCAAATCACCAAAGAGGGAGTTAATAGCTCTAATTCTTATTTTTGCAGGAATAATGTTCATCCTCGTTCTAGTCCTAGCGATAGTTTTGCTCCACTGGATCTTCAAGACCCGTCGTGAGCCCGGGGAGCCTCCTATTTTGCCGGGTTCTTTGCCTCTCATTGGTCATGGCTATATGCTGTTGGGGGACACTGTTTGTAAGTACCTCAGCATTACGCACATTTGAATTGCCCCTCCATATATGAGGGGTAGCGAGTTTAGACATGTAGACCCACCAACCTACACATACGACGATACAACCGACTTCAAAATCATAAAAATGTTTCGACTAAACTAAAAACCGAAAAATAACATCGTACTATTAAAGCCGTTTCTAAAAGAACCGTCCGAAAATCCTAAACCTTTATTATTTATACAGCTTGAATTTATACAACACAAATTTGGTACCCCCTTCAAACTGATCAGACGGTAGCACATACGATGTTATTTTTCGGTTTTTAGTTTAATAGAAAGCTGTGATTCCAACGAATTGATAACCTTCTCCTTTTTTGAAATCGGTTAAAAATAGATAGGTAAATTAGTTTATTATTAATGCACAACCAAATGTAGGTCACTAGGCACAGTACATATGCATGTTAAAACTAGAACAACCAGTTATTATGGTTGTAAATTTAGTTATTAGATATTATTATTCATATTCATAAGATTTATAAGTTTCTAATAAGTCATAAAATCAAGTCATAAAATAAAATCAGATAATAAACTCAAGGGTTCTAAGGACGCCTAGGTCCGAGAAGAGCCCACAACAAGTTCAGTCAGGTATTTTGTTTTTTTAGTTTAACACATTTTAGTGAATTTTCCAAGCTTTTTTATCGTATACAATCATTAACACTACAATATGATTCTTGCGTGAAATATACCTATAACCATTTGACTCCTAAATGGACGACACCGTATCCTTTACGTTACGTGACATGTAAAAAAATATAAATTAAATTAAGGGCAATAGGCGAGCACAGTATCATGCTCCGCGCGATAGAGGAATATAAAGATTTTTTAAATGCCTCACAACGGTGGATTAAAACCGCATTCCCTGACGGTCGGCTTCTTCAACGCAGACGGGCTCACCGATAAAATACTCGCGGGCAGCGAATGGATAAATAATAATTGGTTTTGATAATTACCTGAAAGTGTAAATAACATTACTTTCAGATTTTTGGCAGAAATTCAAAGAAATATCGTACACATGCTTGCAAAACGGCCACGCGTTGTACTTTCTGATAGGAACACAGAAGTTTTACGGTAAGCAAACAGTCCTTGGGCCCAAGAACTAAACATTTATTCATGACCACTAATCAACCTTTGTGTACGACTATGTGACATTCTTGGACAAAAAATTAATGCAACCCATGGAACGAACGAGCTATGCTAGGAGTATCTCTACGTGATCGAATCAGAAATGAGGAGATCCGCAAAAGAACCAAAACCACTGACATAGCTCATAGGACTGACGACAGCAAGCGAGTCGCAGGGATGTGGTATTCGAAAGTCCCTGCAAAAGGCTTATGTCCTGTAGTGGACGTCCGTCGGCTGACATGATGATGATGGTGATGAACCATGGTAGAAGGGCTTTTTCTATCTTCCAAACTTATAGGCCACATGATTGAACCACGACCTCTCAGTGATGCGTCCGGCCCCTTTAACGTTGAGCTATTGTGATTATTTTACGAGATTGTAGGTGGTCAGTTTTATTTTTGAGGATTAAATGTTATCGCCGCTTTCCAACGACTTGCGGTACGGACGGCTTCAGTGTGCTCGTGGCGTTAGAGCCGTCCACATCGCTTGTTGTGTAATTCTTTATGGGTTACTTGAGATAGGCGGGGAGAGTGACTTGAGTGGAAAAGGGGAGTGTTTGTTACCAGTCAAAGACGCCTTTAACCCTACACACAACGTTCACAAGTGCGTGACGTCACTGAAGTTCATTATCTGCCATTCTAGGGTCTTATTTTGGTTACAGTTTGATTTGTTAATTAAGTTGTCCTGACAAATGTTGTGAATCACAACTTTTGTTCGACATTAGTTTTCTTATTTTTGTAATCACTTTTGAGTCTGTTAAAATAATGAACTTTTAATTAGTTACTTTATTGATATTTTAGTATTAACAGACCCTGAGGACATATGTCTGGTGTCCAACGTATGCGTGGCCAAGGACACGGTGGTCGGCGCTCTTATCCGAAGCTTGTTGGGCTCTGGCCTGGTGTTTGCTGACGGTTTGTACTTTCCGGAACTCATGTGTTTTTGTTACTTTTTACGGCGACTCTTTCTAACTTTCTATGTCCATCCATCACACTTGTACGGTTCCGTAACATTGAAGGTATATTTTGACACTCTCAATGTAGTACGAGATTCCGCAGAAGAAATATGTACCCTTACCTGTTATTTATTAGGGATTAACAAATAATTGATGGAAAATGTTCACATTGAAATTGCAAAGGTTGCCTAGTTAAATAGCCTGTACAGGGTGTACCGTAATTAATGGATAAAACGCAAATAGTAGATACACCACCTAATTATCTAAAACTGATTTGACAATGTTATATTATTTTTTATCAAAAATCAGATCTTTAAAATATTAGTTACAGCAGCTAAATCATCAGCTGATTCAAGATAGAAAAAAATTAAAAAAATATAATTTGGTCACCCTAAAGATTTTTTCAAAACTATTCAAATTAGTTTTAGATAATTAGGTGGTGTATCTACCATTTGCTTTTGGTTTTATCTATAAATTACGAGACACTCTGTTTAAAGAAATCTTTATTTAAAGTATAATCTATCATTATTCCAATTAATAATTTCAGCTAAATCGGTTCAGCTGTTACAGAGTGAACGAGTTACAATTTAACATACCTACTCACATTCACACATAAAAATACACTTCTCCATTAGTGCGATTAAACTTTAAAGAATCCAATTTTCAGTGCCCACGTGGAAAAAACATCGTAAGTTGATAATGCCTTCCTTCAATCAGCAAATACTTGACGGATTTATACCAATTTTCAACAATCAAGCAAAAAGACTGATGAAGAAACTGGAATCGGAGGAAGACGACAAATGTTTCGATCCTACGCCATATGTAAACCAGATTATACTTGAAAGTATTTGTTGTAAGTGGATGTTACTCAAAAGCTATAAAAAATAACCTAAAGCAGAGCGACCATCTATACTAATATTATAAAGCTGAAGAGTTTGTTTGTTTGAACGCGCTACATTGCTGGGCCCAGATTTGATAAATGAATGGTTACAATGCCCAAATTACTATCATTTATTTTTTGCAATTTACGGCAGTATATTATTTAAAATACAAAGATAGAAACATAAATACCTCTTATACTCTTTGGATAGAAAACACTTTCATCCATTAAACAAATGGGTGAAGGTCAAGAAAAAAATAAGTAACTGTAAACACCACTCGTTCGCTTAATTCAGTATTTCGTATTTTAACACAATCACTAAACTTTTTAAAAATAATTTCAAGGCAACCTATTCACAATATAACTTACCATACGTACCTACTAAAGCAGAATGCCGCTGACCAATACAACGTCGGATATACCGCCATTACTAAACCGATTTTCGAAAAAATTAAATAGAACCAATCTGGAAATATCTACTTATTCTCTTTCAAACAAAAAAATAATTGACGAAGTAACAAACATAGAAAACCCGGCGAATTGAGAACCTCTTTTTTAAGGTGACAACGTCTTATAATTCGATGGAGCCGGCTGCACACTCAAAAAAAGATGACGTCATGCGTCGTTCCCTCGCTCTAGGGTTGCCAACTTTTTTTACAAGAAATAAAGTATATTCTGGTCTATGAAGATTATTAAACAGTATTTAAGAAAAACGCACATTTTCTTTTGAAAAATGCAACCATTTCATCAGTATTTTCTTATGACGTTGTCATGTTCAACTATCTTCAGTAAACAGACTTTACAGACAACCGATTTTTTTTTGAAGTAGGTTAAAAATAGGCTGTTATTCATGAATGTTTACAGTAACAACAATGGATGTTAAACTCGAAGAAGCTGATTCTGTAAAATTCTTGGAAGCATACGACCAGGCCATCTCAAATGGCATAGCGACTTACTGCAAGTTCTGGCTGCGATGTGACTTGTTATATAACATGACAGATATGAAAATAAAACAGGAAAACTGCATACGGATTGTACACGAGACGTCAGATCTGGTAAGCATTTTATCATTTACCAATTGACTAGCACTAGACACGACCAATAGCCGTACAGTTAGCTTAGAGTTAGGTCAAGGGTGTCACCAAAGGGGGATACAGTTGCCCTCCTTCTCTCCTATGATACATTACCTAGCTACATTTAACTAGCGTTTACCCCTTTACCTGGTTCTTCTATATCACCGATGTTATTGTAATCCTTTTGGCTTGTATAACTTGCTCTAATACAAGTACATACTACATTTATCTGTCTTACATAAATGTACAACTGAAAAATGTAATGTAATATGGAATACGAAATTCTTACATCGTGATGTATCAGCCAATTAAAATAAATAAAATCTTAATCTATAATTCATCCTAATGTCCACCTCTCTATCACCCAATTTTTATAATTACAGGTCTTGCAAAAGAAACGAATGAAGAATAAACGAAACCGTGCTAAAATAAATAGTGTAGACAATAATATAGGTAAGCAAACTTATTTTAAGTAATTTAACCAATAAGTATAAATATTTTAAATCGTTAACGACTAAATAAATCCCAAGGAAGGCAGGCAGGCGGCAGGTCGTAAAAACTAGTCATAAGCCGTAACTAATGGTGAAAAAGTACGGCGTATGGTGAAAAAGTACGGCATATGGTGAAAAAGTACGGCGTATGGTGAAAAAGTACGGCATATGGTGAAAAAGTACGGAGTATGGTGAAAAAGTACGGCATATGGTGAAAAAGTACGGAGTATGGTGAAAAATTCAAATTAAAAAAATTCAAAATTTTTCGTCGGCCAATCTCATGGTGAGATTAACCATATACGCAGGAGATGTTACTCGTATAGTGTAGAAGTGTGTGCACAAGCACAGATGCATTCCCTTTTCTTTCACCATAGTGTGATGAGAAGGCAGACCGACACGATCGGTGAAAGATCAGGCGCAGGACGGACGGATTTACGTGCTCTTCGAGGCATATGGGGATTCGAACCCTGGAGCTGGACCTCCTTGCCCGTAGCTGAACCAGCTAACCACGGTACCAATGAGACAGTTAAACGTTGGCGTATACGCATATACTAACTGGCATAATTGGGTTGCGTCACTTTTTAGTTTATGAAAGAAAGAAAGAAAGAAAGAAAGAAAAATATTTTTATTTGGATAAGCTTTTATATTATATTGAAAAAAAAGAATAAGAAAAGCGCACGGACTAAATAAAGGTCTCCCACTCAGCGTAATGCTGCAGCTAGCAGCGCTGGTTTTCAGTGTAAGCTTTTTAAAAGGGTGACATCTCGGTTATTATGAGACGGTATCTGGACTTTTTATTGCGTCTATGTGTGATGATATGTGTATGTTTTTCAGAAGCCGACATTAAAAAAGACACAGCGAAGTGTTTTGCTGATTTGCTTTTGGAATCTAATGTTCTTACGGAACAAGAATTACGGCACGAAGTGAACGGGATGATAATAGCCGGCAGCGACACCACATCAACTGTTCTTGTGTTTGCTTTACTTTTGATAGGGTCATATCCTGAAGTGCAGGAGAAAATTTACTCTGAGTAAGATTTCTTTTTTTTAACCTTCTTTTTTGTTTTTGGCTTGACTCATCGATGTCCTATTGAAACATGCACAATCAGCGATCAAAAAACGTCCCCACTTTATCCTGGACTGGATTTTTAAGGCAAACCATTGGCAATATATTTATCGATATTAATTACATTTAATTTGATCATCCAGTAAACATGATGATGGGTGAAGGGCGTCTGTAATCACAGGACTGCAGTAAAACTTCATTAGCCACAGGTCTAAAGCCACTATTTGTTCGTGTAACCAAGTCTGGGCGTGCAACGAGTTTTGTATATTTTTTTAATATTTTTTATATTCACATCCTCTTTGTTTAGGTCTGTACGTCTTTGTATAGCGTCTTATCTTGCTGTGGCATCGCACTGAGGTGGATACCTTTTTTACCACTGTCGTACTCTGTTGTATACCTATTCTGTCAATTATTTCTTTTATTACTTGTAATGTAGACACAAAAATGTTGCATCGATATAATGATAATTTTATAAATAAAATATTAGTCTGTGATTTTTTTTAATTAATTATTCTACAAAATACATAGTGCAACATAAACCATAGTTGATTTTACTGTGCACTGTTTTTATCAACTGCATAACAATCAAGCTTTTTAAAATTTTTGTCCGTCTGTCTGTGTCTGTGTTTGTCTGTTTGCTAATGTTTGGAACGAGTGAACGTATTTTAATGGGACGTTCACTGGAAGGCTGCTTTATATTCTGGGAAAATCAATGGTTACCGCGATATTTGTGAATTTCATACGAAGTTAACTTTTTTATAATTCAGAATAGACGTGCGCTTGACTAATAAAATCATGTAAGGTGGAAAGCATGGGGTCTAGGTTGAAACGCTCTTTCCTAAAAGATGCCATTCACTCTTGTCTTGAAGACGTACAAATCATAAGTGTTAGGAAGCAGAGAAGGGCATTCCACATTCGCTGTTCTTAATAAAAACGTCGAAGGAAACGTTTCGTGTGAGCCGACTAAACAATTATGGACCTCGACAACAAAAGGATGTCAATGTTCACAGCGTCTGGTTGGTCTTTGGTAGAATGGAGATGGAGGGAAAAACGAAATAAAACGGTTTATATTTCTATCTCAATAACTTTGATAAGGACTACAAGAAACCGTACAACTTAAAAGCCAATCTTTCTCCAAGATTTACAATATTTAATTTCAGATTAACTGAAGTGTTCGAGGGATCAAATAGGGATGTCCAAAAGCAAGACTTATCGCGGCTTGAGTATCTGGAAGCTGCAATAAAGGAGACTTTACGGTACTACGTCATGGCACCGTTCGTCATAAGGCATATAGACAAAGAAATTAAATTAAGTAAGTAAGTTTTCGATTAATTTCGATGAAAATTATATTCCTTTTGTATGAACTTCCAAACAACAAGGATCAACTACGCGACTCGCTGAGCTATGTCGCTGACTTGAATATCGAATCAGATACAAGATGATCCGCAGAAGAGCTAATCTTCTGCGGATCATCTCGTATCTGATTAGATCACGCTTAGATACTCCAAGTAAAATTCGATCTATTACCCGCAGAGTGAGGCACATATTTAGCGAGCAAGTCTCAGATCCATAAGTCATCACTGGCAACATGCACTGTTTGGAGATTTTCGTCTTTCTAAACTTTAGAACTTTTACTCAGGAAATCTAAAGTTATGAGTCGAAATTTAGGTAATAATCGTGTTTGTCCACAGAGTCCTGTACCCTCAAGCCAGGCAACAACTGCTTCTTTTCTCTGTACGGCGTCCACCGACATCCCATGTGGGGTGACGATGTTGAGGAGTTCAAACCACAGCGCTGGCTCGACAGTCCATCACGTCTGCCGGCCAATGCAAACGCATTCATGGCATTCAGTGTGGGGAAAAGGAATTGTATAGGTAACTGTCTAATTAGTCAATGCTTAGCCTGTCGGATCACGATTTTCCTGATATTGGTACCTATTGAGTTTTTCTTTCGTATGAAATTTTTAGTAAAGCTTGCACAGGTGCACTCTTTATTCCCTCACTCTCAGAGTCCGACACTGACACTGAGCAAGTACCTAATCATCAGGCGTAGGACCGGCTACACGTGCTCTCCGAAGCACGGGGTGTACCAACACCGCCTACTTCCCAGCTCCAGGCTGCTTTTAAGATTTTTCTTTGAAGAAACAACCAATTATCTTTTATTATAGTCAATCTCAAATATTGTCAGCAATCAGTATGGCTAAACCGCTATATCGATTTTTATGAATTTTGTTTTATAGATATTTTCTTTTTTGAAAAACAGAAATTCACTTGATTTGTCTATTAGTCTACTCATCTATACTAATATTATTGATGCGAAAGTAAGTCTGTCTGTCCTTTTCGCAGTTAAACCACTGAACCGATTTGGATGAAAGGTAAGGTATAGGCAAAGATATGTTATTTGCCTACAAAATCACAGCAAAAAGTGATCCGAATTTAGCGCACACATGTACAATTTCGTATTTACTTACATTATACATTTAAGTATACTTAAGTAGTTTTTACATTTCCTCAACAAACAACTCGACATTGTAGACAATATTTAGATATTATTTGTTTAGATGTCTTTCGTTTAAGCGACTAAATTATGCACATTTTTTGTCCCTCAGTTTTGATGCGATAGTGTCATCTCTAGTATAAAATATCATTGGCGGAGATAACACAAAAATCCTTCTTTACAGGCAGAGCGTATGCTATGATGACTATGAAGATACTACTGTCCCACATCTTCAGACAGTACAGAGTACTCGCCGACCATTCCAACATGAAAGTGAAACTCAATGTTATAATCAAACCTTGTTCTGGACATTTAATATCTTTAGAAAAAAGAAATATGTAGTGTTAATATTTACTAATTAGTACTTATGGAGAGCTGTGATAGCCCTGTGAATATGACCTCTGCCTTCGATTTGGAGGACGTAGGTTCGAATCAGGTCAGAGACTTACACCTCTAACTTTTGAGTTATGTGCAATTTAAGAAATTAAATATCACGTGTCTCAAACGGTGAAGGAAAAGCGTCGTGAGGAAACCTGCATACCAGACAATTTTTTTATCTCTCTGCTTGTGTGAAGTCTGCCAATCCGCATTTGGCCAGCGTAGTAGACTAAGGCCTAACCCCTGTTATTCTGAGAGGAGACTCGGGCTAAACAGCGATACGAATAGGGGTTGTCAACAATGATATTTTTATACTATAGATCGGTTACGTCCCTACAAAATCACCGCAAAAAGTGATCCGAATAACAACACTGAGCGCACATTTTGTCTTTAATTCCATTATATATTTATGTGTATATAGTTTTTACACTTCCTGAACACACAACTCGACATTGTGGACGATATTTAGGTATTATTTGTTTAATTATCGGTCATTGTTGACCACAATTAACATTGAGTTGACTATCTTTTGAGCGTCTCAGTTTTCATGCACTAGTAACACATCTAACAGTATTTAACATCATTGGGTAGTCATTGATGATGATGATGATATAAGGAGGATACAATTTATTTATCCTAGAATACAGAGCTGAGAGATATATGGTTATATAATTGAAGCGCGGAGCGCCTGCCTCGAATACTATAGCAAAAACTACTGTATGCCTTATGTCATTTGCTTTTTACAATCGTGTTTTTTAATTAATTATTAACTTGATTCAAATAGCTTATTTATCTGTACTTAGCAATATAATATTTAGAAATATTTAAATAAAAAATATAAAATAAATTCTGTTTAATAGGTATCTGTTTTTGAACGTAAATCATCTTTACGTACTTGTCTTAAAAAATAAATTAATAATAATTCAGCAATCCACCAACAGCTTGCTCTTCAATATGGCCTTATCGATTCTGAGATGCCTTAAAGTTGGGATCCCAAAGAGCTGGAATGGCGACCCCGCATCGGAAAGCGCAGTGTTGATCGACCCCCTACTAGGTGGACCGAGGACATCAAGCGGGTTGCAGGGAGTCATGTAAGAGGCCTATGTCCAGCAGTGGACGTCTATCGGCTGATAAGGTAAGGAATGTTGAGTCAACTATTAATGTTCCGATAGCTGTTTCAGTCAATGGTCATAAAACGAAAAACTGTTGGATCAAGAGTCGGACACAGAAAGCAGTGATTCTTGAGACGGTGCGTATTGTAAGGAGGTTCCTCAATCTGGAGCCCTGACCACCGGTTGCTTGAGCACTCAAATGTCCCGCAGCGGGAGGGTTAAATTTTTTTTATAAGTTTTTAATAGTGTTTTGTATATTTTGTACGTCCATCATTGTTAAAAATTTAAAATAAAAGGAGAAATAAATAAATGAGAGAAAATTATATTTGTTATCTGTTTTCGAACGTCTAAGTTCATCTTTACATTATCATTAGCTACAAAATAAAAATGATGCAAGTAACACTTTGAACCAACTTATTATAGCTTTAAATTTTATCAATTCTTTTATATTAATACATACTTTATTTTCAATATTTTATGAGCTATAATTGCATAAATACCGATGATACCGTATTGGTCATTATTATTTGCCCGCATAACTGTCAACTGTCAATGTCAGTCTTATCAGCCGATCAGCCGGTCAAAGATCAACAAATAAAAATAACATCTCTATTTTAACCAACTTTTGCAATGTTAAATACCTTAAAATAAAGTCTACAAAGCGCAATAATAAATATTAAAACGCCACAAAAGTATCTGTTGCTTTTGTAGTGAAAAAATACTGTTTTCACTGCTTGCGACCGTCCTATTCTAATCGTGTTACGTTACGTAATAGTGTTGTTTATTCGACTCTATCTGTGACGAATACCACTTCACAATGAACACTACAATCGCGGGTTGCCGCGCGATAACTCATATAAATACTCGTTTCCTCGTTAAAAAAGTTATTAATCCAACAATTGTCGGTCGAAACTTTTGTGTGAGTGCCTCCAGAAACATGAAGCTTGTCCAGTTCGTTTATAAGAATAATCCCAGCGAAATTCGCGCTGGAATACTCAAGGGCGACAGTGTGGTTGACATAAACAAGGCAGATAGTAACTTACCCAGCACAGTTTTGGAGATTTTGAGAAATGGTGACATTGAGAAAGTGAAAAGGTAAGTCTTTTTGTTACTTGGATTGGCTTTCATCTACAGATAAGTGAATTATTTTGTAAGATTCATGTAGACAGTGTTTTTTTATAGTAGCAAATGCCTGCAAATTTGTTCACATTAAATTTAGTTTTACACAAATGCTTTTTTTTTTATTTTTTTACACGTTGACTACAATCTCACCTAATGATAATTGATGAAACAATCTAAGATGGAAGAGGACTAACTTGTTAAGAGCAGGATGAATATCCACATCCCTTTTGATCACTTGTACCCGTGGTACATCTTTGCCGGTAGTGGTAACTAGCCACAACTGAAGCCTCCCACCAGCCAAATGCTGGAACTGTGGAGTTTTTTGTTGCTCAATATCTCTATCTTCCAGTGAGAATCCCATTTTTATGCTAAATTGATTAAGTCACGTGTGACACTCACAAATAATGTGGCTTTCAATTGGTTTTTTTAATATGAACAGTAGATTTAGATCTTATTACCATTTACAACCTCATAAACTGAGTATTACTAAGTAGATTATTTAAAATATGTTATTTAAATCTAATAGCTTATTGATTGAGTGGTGTAGCAAGCCTTGGAGGGCCCTGTACCAAAATTAGTCAGGAGGCCCAAATAAAGGGTAAAAATGTCTCATAAAAGAAAACCTATTTAGGATTTTTTCATGTTTTTGGCATACGCTTAACCCAGGAAAAAAGATTTCTCTTCGTCTATTGACATTTCTGAAGTGAAACTCTTTAAGCAGCTTTTTTCCAGGAAACATGAGATTCAATGGGATTACTTTTTACTTATGTTTGCATTCAAACATAAGGGGCCCTTGTAGTCTGGGGGCCCCATATCTTTGATACGGCTGATACGCCAGCAGTAGCTACGCCCCTGACCATTAGCCAGTTATTCTGTGAGGAGACTTGTGCTCAACAGTGAGCCAGGTTGATGATGATGATGATGATGATGATGCTAAGTTTGAGATTATTACTTGTTACAGATTACAATCATCCCCTGCAGGGCTAGTACCTCTGACGTCAATAGAGCTAGCGGCGCCCGTGCACGGCATCGACAAGGTGCTGTGTGTAGGTCTGAACTACAAGGATCACTGTGAGGAGCAGAAGCTGACTCCTCCAGAGGTGCCCATGATCTTCAGCAAGTTCTCCAGCACCATTGTCGGACCCAAGGATGCTGTTCGATTGAGGACACAAGTGACTGATGTAAGTTAATATCAACTTTTGCTCAAATATCTGTAGTACACTTTATAAAAAAAAAAATTCGCCATATCTATCTATACTTATAATAAAACTGTAACAGATCAAATTCTGTACATTGAAAATATTTTGAACATTTTAGTTGGAGGACATTATATAATTCATACTAGAGCCAAAAACAAATTATATTTTTCGTCTGTCTTGTATTTAATTTTGACCAGGCATCGTGCTGAAGCTACTGAATAAATTTGAATTAAACTTTGCACAATTTGAGATCATAATATGTAGAATGTTATAGGATACTTCTAGTTGCGAAAATTAAATCAGATATGGAAAGTCCTTAATTTTTCAAGTTACATTTGTTAAAATTGGTATGCGTACTACAAAAAAAATACTAATAGTAATGTCATTCAAGGTTTTCAAAATTCTATCCCTCTTTGGTTGAAGCTTTTTTAATTTAAATTGTTCATGTTTTGAATTATAGTTTAGTAAGTAAGAAATTAAATATCATGAAACCCAAGGGAACCAATTCCAGAGGGTGTGTGTTCGAATGTAGTCCAGGGCATGCACCTCCAACTTTTCAGTTCTGTTCATTTTAAGAAATTAAATATCACGTGTCTTAAACGGTGAAGGAAAACATCGTGAAGAAACCTGCATACCTGAGAATTTTCTTAATTCTCTGCGTGTGTGAAGTCTGCCAATCCGCATTGGGCCCGCGTGATGGCTGAGAGGAGAGTCAAACTCAGCAGTGAGCCGAATATGGGTTGATAAAGAAGTAAAACGATTAGTGGATTATTTATTATGCATGCGAAAATATAAATATAAAGGGGTGAATTAGGGGTTGAAAGTTTACATCGATTTCCACGCAGGCGAAGTCGCGGGCGTCCGCTAGTCTTTTAAATATGACCAATATTCTCATTCACCTTCAGCTAGTCGAGAAACTCTAGGATTTTATAATTTCTCAGGAACCAGCCATGGCTAGCTTCCATCCTTCTGGCAAAGATGTACTGCCGACCGATTTAGCGTTCCGGTACTATGCCGCGTAGAAACTGTCAGAGCTACAGGTAGAATGAACTCGTAGCTCTTCCAAGTTAGCCATCCTTCCATCTTAGACTGCATCTTCAGATCAAGGACTAACTTGTCATAGAATTTAAATTGTACTAATATTATAAAAAAAAATATTATAAATATCTCTGTTTTCATGGCTAAACCGCCTAACCGATTTGAATGAATTTTGGTATAATGATAAATGGGATCTAGGAACAGACCGTTCCGAAAATAAAAATAGAAGAGGTTGAAAGTTTGCATGGCGAGTCCTTTACATTCAAAATAATTGTATGAAGTCGCTGGCGTGCTCTAGTTGCGGAATAACAAATCGCAACCTCGATGTAGGCAGTATCTATACTCTATACTAACAGGTATATAAAGCTGAAGAGTTTGTTTGGTTGAACTATTGGTCCGATTTGAAAAATTATTTCAGGGTTAGATAGTCTATTTATCGAGGAAGGCTATAGACTATTATTTATATATAATTATCCCCGTATATATACGGGAACGGGAACCATGCTCGCGGCGTCAGCTAGAAATTCATAATTTCGTAAATATATTGTTTGCGTTTACAGAAAGTGGACTGGGAAGTGGAATTAACAGTCGTAATAGGGAAGCAAGCCAGCGACGTGAAAGCGGCCGACGCGTTCCACTACGTCGCGGGCTACACCGTCGCGCAAGACATCAGCGCGCGCAACTGGCAGAAGGCTAAGAATGGCGGACAGTTCTTACTGGGCAAGGTTAATAACTATTTTATTCAAGCTATTGACAAAACAGCTCCATCGATACAAGTGTGTGCCTGTGTGGTTTTGACTCAAGAGGTCCTGTAAGCCTGTGGAGGACGTCCACTGTAGAACATAGGCATTTTATATGGACTCCCAAACATCACGATCCTGACCCGCCTGTATCCAGCGAATACCTGCAACTAGCTTGATGTCGTCCGTCCACTTGGTGGGGGTCACCCTGTAACCCCAACGTCCATCGGCTCTTCGAACTATGTTGCTCAGCTTCGCAACTCGCTGAGCTATGTCGGAGACTGCGGATCATCTCATTTTGAACTATATCTAGTGAAGAGAAATAGCAAATTGTCAACCAATAACGACGCAACCGGAAACATACGAGTAGCTCTCTAGAGTTGCGCTGGGACATAGGAATTGGACAACTCCGTAGCCATTGGTCGAAATTTGTTCATTTGTCTTCACGCTAGGTCTCGAATCCTGGGTTTCAGGCATTGAGATGCACGTCAGATTAAGAAAAAGTAGGTGAGTTGATAGCTAAAAACTGCACATTTCGAAAATCTGACGATTTGAGGATAACGTAATGGAATGGGAGGTTTTTAAAGTTACAAAATTAAACCCTTATATTTTAGTTCTCGAGATACGATGCGATTAATTTTTTACTTATTTTGAAGAGATTGTAGGTAGACTATCTGTTGCATTTGCATGCACTATGTTTTATTATCGACCCATCTGATATTGGTGACATTATCTAGTTAAATAAGTACCTTATCTGATGAAACAGATGTGATACAATTTATCATAAGCACTTAGAAACAGTCATGTACTTATTCGATAAATCCTACAAATATTACAAACGCGAAAGTTCTTATGGTTGGGACGTTTTACTCTTCACACTCTTTCACACAAAAACTACTAAATGATTTTGGCTGAATTTTGGAATCGTCATCATCATCATCATATCAGCCGTTGGACGTCCACTGCAGGACATAGGCCTTTTGTAGGGACTTCCAAACATCACGATACTGAGCCACCTGCATCCAGCGAATCCCTGCGACTCGCCTGATGTCGTCAGTCCACCTGGTGGGGGGTCGGCCAACACTGCGCTTACTAGTGCGGGGTCGCCATTCCAGCACTTTGGGACCCCAACGTCCATCGGCTCTTCGAACTATGTGCCCCGCCCATTGCCACTTCAGCTTCGCAACTCGTTGAGCTATGTCGGTGACTTTGGTGCTTCTGCGGATCTCCTCATTTCTGATTCGATCACGCAGAGATACTCCTAACATAGCCCTTTTGGAATGGATGGAGGTAATGATTGACCTTTTAACTCTGTATTCAGCCAAATCTAATTGTTCAGGTGGCCCAAGAGCTGGCGTTTATTGGGCCCAAAGGTTAAGTTTTGCCACCCATAGAAGTTAGAACACTATAGCTATACTATATATACTATAACTATACTATACTATATATATATAGGGCTTTTTATCCCAGAAAAATCTACGTTTTTCATCTTTAAGCCCTGTATTCATTCCGTGTTTTTCTCTCTTTCCATGTCTGCCACACGATGGACTCTCTCTCCTATAGAATGCTAAAAAAATCGTCTCTGTTTTTTAGTCTATGGACACGTTCTGTCCCATCGGGCCGTGCATCGCCACGAGCGACGAGGTCGGCGACCCGCAGAACTTGGACATCACGTGCAGCGTCAACGGAGTGCTGAAGCAGAGCAGCAAGACTGATCAACTCGTTCACAAGATCCCCGACATCATTGAGAGATTGACTTCGTATGTATATTTAGTCTATGTACACCTTCCTAGGGTGGGCAACGGGAAGCGACATCTTTTCGTTCGAAATTCCTCGTGCTTGAAGACAAAAGTCTTCGCACAGTGCGTGTTGCCAGTGATCACCTACGGATCCGAGACTTGGTCGCTAACTAACGGCCTTATTAGAAGGCTGAAAGTCTCAGCGGGCGATGGAGCGAGCTATGTTTGGAGTTTCTCTGCGTGATCGAATCAGAAATGAATCCGAGATGAGATCCGCAGACGAATCAAAGTCACTGACATAGCTCAGCGAAGGAAAAAGATCAACTGCAGCTCAACCTGCCTTCCGAACCGGTGGTAGAATCTTTACAAATAGTCAACTGACGTGTCAAAAGTGCTTGTAAACTGAGCCTATTTGAAATAAATGAATTTTGATTTTTTTTTTCGACTCGCGAAGCTGAAATGGCAATTGGCAGGTCATATAGTTCGAAGAACCGATGGACGATGGAGTCCCAAGGTGCTGGAATGGCGACCCCGCACCGGAAAGCGCAGTGTTGATCGACCCCCCACTAGGTGGACCGAAGACACAAGCGGGTTGCAGGGAGCCGCTGGATGCTGGCTCGAGACCGTTTTGTTTGGAAGTCCATACAAGAGGTCTATGTCCAGCTGTAGACGTCCATCGGCTGATAATGATGATGATAATGATTATGACACCTTCATATGAGACGTGATAGTGTAATGGATATGACCTGTCTTCGATTCAGAGGGCGTAGGATCGAATGCGGGGCTGGACTACCACATTCCTCGTTCGTTGATGTTAATTCTTAGTTGCTAATTGACCAGAGTTAGTGAATAAGCGTGATGGTGGCCTTTTCCTTCAACAAAACAATTATTTATATTGCTGCAGAGTGATGACTCTGTTGCCGGGAGACATAATCCTCACGGGCACTCCGGGAGGGGTGGGCATGTACCGCGACCCCCCCGAGTACCTCCGCCCCGGTGACGTCATCCGCAGCCAGATACAGAACATTGGCGTGCTGGAGACGAGAGTGGAGGCGTTCTAGAACACAGTAAGAGTCGGTATCAATTGTATCATGTCTGCGAATAATAAAATGTACATAAATGTATAATTCTGATTATGAAAATAAGAAATACAAGTATATATCACTGTTTATGAAATATTTTATTTATTGACGTGAATTCGTTTCAACTAATAGGGATGATGACTGTTTTTTTAAATTGTATATAAATTAGAAGTATGCTAATAGCAAAGCAATTTTGTAAAAGTAATAGGGTATCTGCGATCATTACTTTCGAAGCTACAGGGATTTAAAAGGTCAGATTTGCGGCGCAGCCGCGGATCCCTTAAAAACGCCCCATACAAAATGGTACGATTTAAACTGTAACTATGAATTTTCATCTAATTACGATAAAACATTATTAATAAATTTAGAAATGTTATAATCTTATTTATTTTGCAAATATCCAGTCAATCTTTGCTTTCTATGTATAAATTAGTTAACATTGACCTTATTTACCCGAATGTATCATAAAAATCAATATATTCAAACCCAGTCATCATCCCCATTGCTTTTTTAATGCTTAAAGGCTTTGGGTTCCGTTTACAACCTGTACCGAAAAAAGGAAGCCGCGCTGAGTTACAGGCCAATGGCAATCACAGCCATACTTGTATAAGTTTTCCTCTTCCTTTGTACTGCAAAGATGTGGAATGTTCTTCTAGCAACTGTTTTCCCCACCATCTCCAATGTAGACATCTTCAAGTCTAAAGTGAACAGGCATCTTCTAGCGCGTTCCATCATAAGCTGCATCATCGCTTAGGTGTGATGGTGTGATTGCAGCTAACAGTACGAGATCCGGCATAACAAATATATACCCTCATCTGTTATTTAATTGGGATAACATATAAATTATATGATATATTATAAGAAATAAATATTCACATTGACACATTATTGACACATAATAATCAGTTAGTGCTAAATGCTGACAAGTCAAAGTTCATGTTACTTGGCTCTCGTCAGGCAGTCGCAAAGGTATCGCCAAACCTCTCTGCTATATGTATTAAAGATGAAGTGCTGCAGCGTATTAATGAGGCTAGAAATTTAGGGGTACTGATAGATACTGAATTGCGTTTTGAAGGTTATATCTTGGAAACAGTGCGCAGTTGTTTTTATAGATTAAGAACTTTATACCGTGTACGGAATTATATGAGTGTAGATGTGCGTGTTGGGATATGTGAGTCTTTAATACTCTCAAAATTAAACTACGCTGATGCTTTGTATGGGCCACGACTGCTCGTTCGCACTCAACGGCTAATACAACGCATCCAAAATGCATGTGCCCGGTTCTGCTTTCACATTCCCCCCAGAACGCATGTTACGCCGTTTATTAACGAAGCTAAACTGCTCAATATGAAAGCGAGACGGAATCTTCACCTTGCTACACTTCTATTTGGAGTATTGAAGTCTCAGCAGCCTGCTTACTTATTTGATAAGCTAGAGTGGAACAAAACATCCTTGACAAGATCAAATCGAGTCTGGACCCTTAAAGTGCCGCAACATTTCAGAGCTGCCTTTCGAGGAAGCTTTAAATTCGCGGCAACAAAGTGCTGGAATGATTTGCCTCCTCCTCTTCGTAATTTAAAAATATCCAAGACCACTTTTAAAACCAAAATTCGAAAACATTATCTTTTAATTCAAAACATATAAGTAATGGGTCCTTTGTTTTGTTTAATTTATTATAATATTTATTTACCAAATTATTATGTTATCATTTATTTATTGTATTATTATTTATAATTGGCTTATTTTTACCACTTGTTTCTACTAGTAATATTTTTGTATTTAATTTACGTATCTGTCTTCTTTTAATATTTGTCGATGTTTGCTAGAGGCGCTCCGCACGTCTCGATACCGTCCAAACGTCACCTTAATGGCTCCACGGAAGATCAGCGCGGTATCCTTACGGATACTGCAATATGCTGAGTGGTGACCCTTTTAGGATCACATCATGCAAGTTGCAATGTATTTTAATTTATTGTTTTTTTTTCTCTCTTTTCTTTGTATGATGTGTATTCTAAATAAACTTTTCTTTCTTTCTTTCTTTCTTTCTTTCATTGCACATGGGTTGCCTATACTATGGCTTCTCTTCATGAGTACTGTTTACCAACAAACAAATTAAAATGAGGGTATAAATCACTAGTCATTTTACACCTAATAGTAATTATAAATTAATGAAAATAAATTTGATTAATAAGCTTAGAACAATTAGATATGGTTGATATATTTTATATCACATGTTATAAACAAGCCATACATAATTTAAAATAAATAAGTTATGAAATGCGTACGTTTTCTACTTTCATTTTTAATTTCTTTCTTGATAAACAGTAGTCGTCAAGATAGGCTGTAGTATAGTATTAAATGATTATATACCCAATATAATTGAAAAAAATAAAGGTTGCCTGCTTTTACACTGCAACTGGGGTTGCCAGATATAAACAATTAAATAATGTTATTTATACACCCTCATCAGTTATTTAGTCATCTAATACGTCAAATGAAAGCTCATTATATGCTTAGTTTAACTGTATATTTGTTTGCGTTTGATCTAGTTTTTGTGTGAAAAACCTATTTGCACCGTGTCATACATTATCTATCATTTGTTTCATAGCACTAATGAATAACAGATGAGGATGTATATTTGTATTGCCGGGTCTTAGACTATAAGCGCTTGTTTATACATGTAATAAGTACTCCATTTCAACGCGTCACTGTTACCTAAGATATGACAGAATCACACCTCCATTTAAAGAATCATCGTAGACAGAGTTCATGCAAGAAGATTGCCGCCAGATTACCTTTAAAAATTTTATTGTATCTAGAAACATGAGAAACGGCAGTTTGTATCTTTTCTTTGGGGCGGCTTACCTTCATCTAAACTCCATCCTTCGCCACTGGTGCGTGCATCATTTCATCTGCTACACCTACGCGCCGTATGAATTACGAACTCCCATTAGCTTCAATAATTGACCCCAATTGCCGCGGGGTCACTGCAGGCCCTCTGAATCACGGAGCAATCATTCTGGCCACACCTTGACGAGTTACGCTTTGCACTTCTGTAGTAGGAGTTTCAAAAATGCGCCATCGATTGAGATATGCGGAGATCCGCAGACGAACCGAAGTCACTGACATAGCTCCGCGAGTCGCGAAGCTGGAGTGGTAATGAGCAGGCCACATAGTTTATTTATTTATTTATTTGTAATGCCAACAATGACAACAGAAAACATTATATATAAGTGAGTTAAATTCTTGAACTACTGCAGCCATCTTTTACAGGCGTTCACAGCACTGCAGAGTCCGGTTAAAAACTTAAAGTACAAGATTAACCTACAATCTAAAATAATTTTCCAAAAATTTACAATAATAATAAAATAATTAAAATGTCAAAATCAAGAAAGTTTACAATATTAATTAAAGTGTCAAAATCAACTTATTGAGTTTAAGAAAGGGATGTCATTAATTAATACATAAGCTAATGTTAAAATTTAAAATAAATGTCACTTCAAGTTAAAAAAAAAATAAACAATAATACAATTAATTAATAAAAATAACAATAATAATAATATTTACAGAAATGATGTCAATTTCCTTTTAAAAAAGAATTTTAGTTCGAAGAACCGATGGACGCTGAGGTCCCAAGGTGCTGGAATGGCGACCCCGCACCGGAAAGCGCAGTGTTGGGCGACCCCCCATGGACCGAGATATCAAGCGAGGTCCATGCAATAGACCTATGTCCAGCAGTGGACATCCATCGGCTGATGATGAATGATGAGTTTAAAAAACAAGTTATAGAGTACTTATTCCAAGTTTCTATGAATTCTTTGTAATTTGTTTGTCTCGCGGTTCTTGTCTGTCCTTCTACTTTTGTCCCTAGTTGTTGGATCAACAATATGTGTCATATAGGTAATGGCTGTACGGTTCGCAGTGCATTCCTAGAACATGTTTAGCAGACCTGCCGTGAGGCACTCTGTCTATGCCCGCTAGGGTTCTGGGCGACCGATTTGGAATTCTATTATGAACTCAAAAATACTGATAAGATCCGAAGTATATAAATTTTAATTAATTAAGTAAAAGATTACTTTACAAACCCAAGTTGGAAATTGCGTATTTTATCTATATTAAAAAATTAAATAACAATATCGCTTCGTCAGTAATTTTCATCATTATGAGCCATTGCTCAGTGGATATGACCTCTGCGTCGGATTCCGGAGGGTGTGGACTCGAATGCGATCCGGGTCATGCAGCTCCAACTTTTCAGTTGTGTGCATTTTAAGAAGTTAAATAGGTATCACGTGTCTCAAACGGTGAAGGAAATTACGTGAGGTAACCTGTATACCAAAGAATTTTCTTAATTCTCTGCGTGTGTGAAGTCTTCCAATCCGCATTGGGCCAGCGTGGTGGACTATTGGCCTAACCACTTTCATTCTGAAAGCTCAGCAATGAGCTAAACTAAGCTAAGCTATGGGTTGATAACGTAGAAGTAACTTTCAACTTACCGCACTTTCATTATGTTTTTTCAAAAATGTTTGACTTTTTATGAATGTAGGTAGTTTATTTGTCACATTCAGACATAAGCACCTACATCAGGGGTAGGTGGGGGTAGGTGGGGGTAGGTGTCGTTAGCTGGTTAGAGCCAATACCCACCGTACATTCAGTAAGTACTCGTTTCGTCGCCACAATCAAGACATGAATTCCAAATTCAAATGGCCATTGTGCAACTATCAACGTATCTCGCCGCTGATTGGTGAATAGGCCACTCAATTGAGCCAATCGGCGTCTTCCGTCGGCCACAGGAAGGACCGTTTAGACCTCCCTTTCAAACACTATTAAATTTAATACCAAGGGGACTTTTATTAACTTAAGTGATACGGGCCGCTCCGCCAGCCCGCGTTGACCCCTGACGCTTTCTAAACGTGTTCCATTTACACGTCAATCGTAGATCAAAAGATAATGGTTATCTACCCGCAGATTCTAAATTCGTCTAACCTCGACGGATATTCGTCGTTACGAATAGATTTCAAGCAATTTTGTTATTGAGATCTATTTGTGCAATTTGTTTTTATTGTGCAAAGAACAGATTTGTTTGTTGAATTGGTATCAATTGCCCGTTTAAGAGTACAATGTTGCCATATTTGAATATTTTAAAATGGATATTAACGGGCTCCTATTGTCCATAGCGGTGTAGAAGTTACACTATGGATGTCGTGAGTGGGGCTTCTGGGTTACTCTTTCTATTATTCATCATTAACAACCCACAGTCGGCTTACTGTAGAGCACGAGTCTCCTCTCAGAGTGAGAGGGGTTAGGCCTTACTCCACCACGCTGGCCCAATGCGGATTGGCAGACTTCACACAAGAGAATTACGGAAGTTCTCTGCGTGTTATCCTTTTTATGAAAAAAACACAGATTGTAGAATAATAGGCAGATAGAGTAAACGGAACACGACGTAAACCGGTCAAGTGCGTGTCGGGCACGCGCAGATTACGGTTTCGTAGATTAAGTTAGCACTTTAATCCCCTATGTATGTGCACAAAAATACCGATAACCATACCCCACACCACGGGATAGACGGTGAAAAATTCATCCTCACTTTGCATGTAAGGAACGGTAAAAATACCCGAAAAAAATATTTTACGAGATTGTTTACATTTTCAAAATGTACATATTCATATCAATTTACAGCTTTCTAGTAGTAATAGTCTCTGCGCTAATGGACGGACGGACGGACGGACGTACAGACGGACATGACGAAACTATAAAGGTTCTTTGTGGACTACGGAACCCTAAAAACGATTGCATTCTCGATCAGTAAATTTCAATATAATTCAAGAAAAATGGCGTCTTCTGTTTTTAAATGTTTATAAATCTATTCACAAAAACTAAAGAAATAAGATTGAGTATTTTTTTATTGGTAATTGATTATTATATTAATAGACGTACTTGTTGTTAGTGTTACATGCGGATGTCAAGATGACGCGTTTGTTTTTCTTTAAGGGTTTCACCGGCCTCACCACGCTGCACATATTATAAAAAATATGGCAAATATTCGTTTTCTTATTTAAAATAAACCTGTTAAATAAAGATTCCGACGAATTGATAACCTCCTAATTTTTTTGAAGTCGGTCAAAAACATAAAATCTAACTTAGCTTATAATTTTCCAAGGTATAATATAACTTTTCAATGGACTATAACTTAAATTGTAATTTGTACACAATGTAAATGACAATACTCTGTTAACTTAATATGACTATTTCTATGACAACTTTGTCTACATACGAGTACTTAACCTTCACAGGGTCTTCGGGTCTTTTTGACCCATGTCAGGAATGAAACAAAGTTTTCTCTAATAAATAGAAATAATAATAATGATAAATTATTGCTTAATACCGCTTTAATCTCTTCAGATTTGATGTTTCGTGACTTTTTCTAAACTTTTGAGTTAATATATTTCGTAAATAATTTCATTAAAATTTATTTTATTTTTTACCTAAGTAGGTACGTTCCTCGGGTAAATGTGACCCGAAAGCCGGAAACGTCAGTATTTTGAAGACCCTACGAAGGTTAAATATTAAACAAAAAGTAACATCCAATCAGCCAAAATAAAGTCTTCTTGAGATAACACTTCTTGAATTGTCAGCAATCTTCAGTTTCTTCCCAACCGTAGCACAACTAAATCTATTGATAAGCACTTAAGCAGCAGGAGATATAGAAAGCACTCCTGCGGCACTAGTACTTAGGAACATGATTTAGCTTTAACTTCTTCTGCTTTCTTCTTTCTTCTCTATCATTCTTCTTTTTTTCATCGACAGGTTATAGCTAAAAGTTAACTTAATCTAAGCAAAACCATTAGTATACATATAGGTATATAAAGAAATAGTATGCATCAAAGTTCGAGTCCGACCTGAACACGAGGCTTTCCCTGTTGGAAGCTACACTATCACCGAGTGCTATAGGCTATATTTTATCCCCGTATTCCCACGGGAATGGGAACCACGCGGGTGAAACCGCGCGGTTCTGCTATGCTTTCATATAATGAAAAATGTCACATTGAATGTAAGGAAGCTAAAACTGTATAAATATCTAATTACAATAAAAAAATACTAATTGATTTTTAAAATTTGTAATCGTAACAAACATGAGATCTTTGTTCTTTTGTATTATTTACTTAATATTGACCATTATCTCCATTCAATTTAATGAGCTGATATCGCTTGACTGTATTGACAAGAACAGACGAAGTGACCCAACAGTTTCAGGAATGCTTACGGCAGTTTCTAGCGAGGCAATGATCCCATCGTCTGCTGTAAACAAATAAGTATATTATCGCCTCGCTACTGTCCCTCGACTACTGCGTACCTAGTGGATTTAAAGCTTTTTTTATTCTATACAAGTTATCTTAAAAGGGCAAACCAAAGAGTATAGAATTATACTCGTAGAATAACAATGTTTGGGGTGATTTTCAATATGCCAGGTTTTTTAAGTTTGGCGGAAAATTCGAAGGAATCACATGTAGCTCTATGTTATAGTTTTATTTTCAACCCCCAAAGCAAAAAGAGGGGTGTTATAAGTTTGATGTGTCTGTCTGTGGCACCATAGCTGCCGAACGGATGAAGCGATTTCAATTTAGTTTTTTCTGTATTAAAGGTGACTTATGCGCATGTTTTTTAGACATTTTTGATGAAAATCGATTCAGCCGTTTAAAAGTTGTGGAGGGTGAAAATGGGGAAGAACAACCGAATGTCTGCAAACATACTCTAGGGGTCTCAAATGAAAGAGAAAAGAGAATATTGATGACTTGAGAGTAATTAATAATTTCACATTCGGGGATTCAATAATCGGACAATCGGGGGTTTTCAAAGTTTTAAATTATTAGTTATCATTGATTGCGTTTTAGAGTTTTGGATAAAGAAAAACGTATTTTATTCAATATACCAAGATATGTAAAGGTGTTTAAGTGATTAATTCGATTTTGTCGGACTCTAACAAAAGTTTGAGTAAATTTGCCGTCGCCTTACTAAAGTATGACATGACTTGACTAGGACTAACCGACTGCCACCGACGGCCGATGGACTGTATTTGGAAAATTATTTGGTCACAGTACATTGTGATATAAGTGCGGTAAGTTAAAAATTACTGCCAAAGCGATATTGCAGCTATAGTAAGGAAGCAGAGTGTATAGTACCTAGTAACATTATCCATATATATAGTATGGACGTATCATAGTACGATAGGCAACCCTAGCTGTGACATGTCAACCATAGACTATAAACACTCAGTATGTTATATGAAGTCTGCCTGGTTTAACAATTAGACGCGAGAGTCGTTACAGTGCGCCTACGCCGTGATATCACCTTGTGACAAAGCTGTGAGCATTAGAGCATTGACTCAAGTTCCGGGTTCAATTCCCGTCTATATTTAAAATTGAGACGAACTTTTTTTTGTTATATATTTTATTTTATTAGATTCTATACCTTTTAAGTGAGCCTTTGACCGTCATCACCTCCTCCTTAAGAGTATTATGTAACTCAGTGTACAATTCCAACAATGAGTCACTACATCAATTTTCGTCATATTTTCGTTTTGTGATCATCTATATATATAAAAATGAATAGCTGTTCGTTAGTCTCGCTAAAACTCGAGAACGGCTGAACGGATTTATCTTGGTCTTGAAATGTCCGTGGAGGTATAGGGAAGGTTTAAAAGTTGAGAAAAATTAGATTAATTTCCGGAAAAACCATAAAAACAACCGTTTTCTATTTCCCATACATACGATTAAGAGTCAAAGGCTAGGGTAGGGGTAGAGTAAGCTCAGTAGTTTAGAGTAGGGATAGTGAAGAGTGCACAAAAGTCAAAGCGAAGCTTGACCGGGATCGCTAGTCTAACATATAAGTTTATTTTAGTTTATTTTAGTTATTTCTACGATATGACCTTGATTACGACATTTTACATCAAGTAGCAATGATGTTTTGTTTAAACAATCATCTAACATGAATATTTCAACAAAATTACGTAAATACGACTTTTTTTTGTAAAAATAACATTAATACTTGCTACTTGCACTACTAAATGTAACTTTCCGTAAAATGACGATAATTATGTAATTTCGTTGAAAAATTATTTAGTCTATATTCGATTATATGGTCTTTTGTCGGCCTCTATGGCGCAGTGGTATGCGCGGTGGATTTACAAAACGATCCTGGGTTCGATCCCCGGCTGGGCCGATTGAGACTTTCTTAATCGGTCCATATCTGGTTCTGGTCTGGAGGCTTCGGCCGTGGCTAGTTACCACCAGCCAGCCAGACCAATTAAGGAAATCTGAATCGGCCCAGGGATCGAACCCAGGTTCGATTTGTAAATCCACCCCACTTAACATGAGATACATGGCGGAACTATAAGGGTTATACGAAACCCTACAAAAAACATATGCGTTGAGTTATCACTTCTGTTGAGAACCCGAGACTCAACAGAAGTAACTCTAATCTGCTGCCGTATGCGTGAGAGAAAGAGAAGCCAGACAGTGGCGCCGTAACGCGTTACGCAACGATACGGTTTAAAACCCCCCCCCCCCCCCCCCCACCAGAAGTTATCACGAGGACGAAGTCGCGGGCATGAGCCAGTTGAGTATGTACTAGTAAGTAACGCTCCGATGTCGGTCATTGTCTCCTGTAGCAATTCTGTGTTATCTCAATTCTTCATTCCCTTGAAGAAATTGTCAACATACGAAGCGACTCGACATGTCCTCCAGTTAATTGCTCAATTGCTCGCATCCGCGCCATAGAGCCACGAAACTCACAGAACTGGCCGCGTCCGGTCTGACAATCTTGGCTAACTCAACTAATTCGATAAATGGACGGTGTGATTTAAATGCTTCTAATTGGTCAACGGCTAGACCGATTCACTGTCTACGGGTATTGATTGGTTGAATTGGTTCATGTCATTTATTGGACTAATTAATAAAGGTTTCACAATAGGGCAAAGCGATGATTTGAAAAACGATTTCTTGATCGATTATTAAGAATTATGTGTAATTTTTTGGTAATAAGTTTGATTATTTATGGGTAGGAATTTTTTAGGTACCTTGACTTTGATGACATTAGTAAATCAATTATTATTATTGATGTAAAGAAAAGCCTAATTATTTGAAATTAAATCATTCTTATTTTTAACAGTAAACTTATTAAATATTTAACAATACTGCATTTAATATGTTAAATACTTATGTTGATAATGTCTTATTTAAAAAAAATCCACGCTTACTCAAAATTTAAACCCTATAGATAGCTCCTCGGTAAAGTGATCGAACTCATCACGGAGAGTTGGTGGTTCGATCCCCGCCTCTAACTCCTACTACAATATTTTCCGACTAGTTTGAGGAAAACAGTAATCATTGATCATAATGTTTCATAACATAAAATTGTAAATTTTGAAACACCCCCGATCCTGAAGCTCATGGAACTATTAATTTCACTCTCGATCAAGTCATCAATATTGTATATTTGTGCACTTTCATTTAAGAACCCACTCTAGTATATTTGCAGACATTCGGTTGTTCCACCCCCACAACTTTTAAACGGCATAACCGATTTTTATCAAACATATCTAAGAGCATTCGCCCATAAGTCACCTTTCATACAAAAGAAACTAAATTATGGTTCGGGAGTTATGGTGCTAAAGACAGACAGACAGACACGTCAAGCTTATAAAAATCCTCTTTTAGCGTCGGGGGTTAAAAATATAGCAAATAATGCTTTAAAAAAATGTTCTAAGATCACCTTTCCCTCCCCACCCTAAAATCGAACCGTCGAGGAGTTTCCTTAACTTCGTATTCATCACTACGACACTCATGACAGTCACAACCCATCTAGGTGTAAAGTTCTCATCAATACAAATTAATCAAGCCCAAACACAAGGTAAATCTGTAAATCGTTGAGGATTTATTAAATTGTAGACTCTAAAATAATTAATAAAATAGGGGTATACCCATACCCATTCGGTTTCGGAAGTCGGTTAAATAGGAAAGATTTGATTGTTTGTTTGAATTGAATAGCCTCCGAAACTACTGAACCGATTTGAAAAATTTCTTTCACTGTTGGGAAGCTACACTATCCCCGAGTGCTATAGACTATATTTTATCCCCGTATTCCCACGGGAACGGGAACCACGCGGGTGAGACCGCGCAGCAACTACTTGTGTAATTGTATTGACATTCATTAATGAACGTATTGATTTTGACTTCAATTAGTAAACAATTTGTTTAAAGTCAACATCCCTAAACGACCTACTTACAATAACAAATGAGTCACGACATTGAACCCATAGAGAACAACCTAATTACCTATTGATATAAAAAGCATTATTAAAATATTCAAAAGCACGTGCCACTTCTATTCGACGCGAAGGCATGCGTGCGATCACATATGGCTTTGGGATGAATGACCAGAGGGTTTCGGTACCGCATGTTCGTAATTTGAAATTTAACTTCTTTTTTTTAATAGCCCGCAGCTTCTGGATACACGCGAAAAGAGGTTTTAATTGAAGTTTATAGTCTGTGAATTTTATTATTTCTGGGGAACAATTAAAAATGTGTAATACATGGTAATTCGTTTATTGTTATATAGGCATTATTATTAAAGGTATGTGTTTATTATTTAATTTGTACTAGCTCTCAAAAAGCCAAGCGGCGTGCATATACTTTGTATTCTTGAGAATACTGAGATATAATATAGCATACGTTACTTTGATAATGAAGCTTTTTATTTGTGAAAAACCATTTATTTATTTATTAAAATGGGAGAAAGGTGAAAAATTATATAACAAACCAAAGAATGTTAACTAATTAGATCGCTGGAACAAACCTATCCAATATACGCCAAAAATTATATAACATTTGGTGAAGGCTTTTTCAAGGCAAGGTCAAGTTTTGAAGGACTTTATAAATAGATAGTGTTACACTAAAACTTTATAAAGATTAGATAAATATTAGCGGACGATTTCGTCCACCCTTAGAACTCGCAAAATTCGTTCTTAGCGGATACCTTCTAACTATAGACTACCAAATTTCATCTTTGTACGGCGGTATCAAGCGGTTTTCGAGATTTTCTGATGAATTTACCTTTCGCATATATGTATATATTATTAGTACTTACAGATTATAAAAAATAAACTTCATTCAATTATTAGTTTGTCCAACTTCCCTTTCCCTCACGCATACGGCAGCAGGTTTAAGTTATTATCACTTCTGTCTAACGTCCCGAGACGCACACGTTTCCTATATACATTATCTGGCAGTATGTTCCCTTGTTTTGAGTACAAATTAAATGTATTTATCTATATCTATCCATTCTAAAAATACTTAAAACTGTAGCAGGTCCAATTCTGTAGTTAGATTTTATTTTGGAGTTAGATGATATTTTGAAAATTTTGTTAAAGGGCATTATTTATTATCATTATATATTAATCGATACTGAAGCTAAAAATATTTTTTTTTGTCTGTCCGTATTTTTGTTAACCGGGCATCACGCTGAAACTACTAAATGAATTCAAATGAAACTTGGCACGATTTGAGACCATACTACGGAGAAGGATATAGGATACTTTTAATCGCGAAAATACAACTAGAAGGGGTGAAGTAGGTGTTGATATTTGCATGGAAAGTCCTTCATTTTTATAGTTACAGTTATAAAATTTGTCCATAAATCATGAAAACAATACGAAATGTAATGTGATTCAAGAATATTTAAAATTCCTTCCTAAAGGGTGAAATAGGGGTTAAAAGTTTACATCGAGTTGAGTTTCTTGCCGGTTACAACTATTGAGATTCTTGCCGGTTTCTTCTCAGCAGACCAAACTTCCGAACCGGTGGTAGAATCTTTACAAATAGTCAACTGACGTGTCAAAAGTGCTTGTAAACTGAGCCTACATGAAATTATTGAATTTTTAATTTTAGAATTTCACGCGGACGAAGTCGCAGGCGTCCGCATATAAATAAATAAAAAAGCAATAAAACACACAATACCAAAGAGCTGTTTAAAAAACAATACAAGTGTTCAAATGAACGGCTGCACTATATACGGCTCCGTACAAGTTCATCACACTGTCTCGGCTTTATCTGCTTATAATAAATACATCTTTAACTCGTGCCCCCCGGTGCCCCCTGCTATCTGCGGTCGGGTTGCCACCCCGCTATCGCCGCGAGCCGGCAGAGTGTAAACAGTACAGTCTCTTCAAAGTTATTTGTCCATTGACAGTTGACAGTCCGCGGTGCTAATTTACATTTTTACTTCAGACCTATTAGACATAAGTATATCGCACTCAAATTCACCAACAAAATTGTCTGTTGTTGTTTGAGGGGGACGATGTAAACTCACACATCGAAAATATTTAACACTAATAAACAAATAAACATATCCTGTGTCCTTACACTGCATACAAATATAAATTTTAAATCGATAAACACACGTGTAATTTAATACACATAATATACATACGAAGGGTGCGCAGAAAAACTTTAACAAGTTTATGTCTGCACCTTTTAATTTTTATCATGTAATTATTATATATAATTAAATAAATAAAATAAATAAATAAATAACACAATGAAACATCGATTCTATAGATGCAGGCAAGTATGAGTAATTTTGATATCATTGCATCATCACTTACCATCAGGTGAGATTGTAGTCAAGGGCTAACTTGTAAAAAATAACAAAAAAAAAATAATGAAAAAATACAACCGACTTCATAATCACAAAAATGTTTCTACTAAACTAAAAACAGAAAAATAACATCGCACGTGCTATCCTTCTGATCAGTTTGAAGGCGGTACCAAGTTATTAAGACGCATAAGCCGTCATAAACTATCTACGTTTGCAGGTATAGCGTCGACCCACCACGTCCCACCAGCACGGGTCGGCGTTAACGTAAAACGATCATTAAAACATTTAACGAGTATGCACATGTACAGGAACTCATGACCACTTAGCGGCGAATTGATTAATGATTCACAACATGTCTGCCGGGCTACATACCGAAATAACGTCATACGTCGGCGGCAATACAAGTTGAATGGAACCAATTTTGTCCTTATTTACAGTAGGTACCTACATCTTTATAGTCTAAGACCCAGCATAAGAAATATATACTCTCATCTGTTATTTATTAGTGCTATGAAATAAATAGATAATTAATAATGTTCATAGTGACACATTGCAAATAGGTTGCCTACTTAAATGGCGGCCAAAAACATTTTTCATACAAAATCTAGGAAACCATCTAGATCAAAGGCATCTGAATACAATAAAATTAAGCATAAAATAAGCTTTCATTTGACATATTAGACGAGTAAATAACTGATGAGGGTATTTGTATATGTTTATATCTGGCAATTCCACAGTTGCAGTCTGAAAACAAAAAGGAAAACCTTTACGTTTTTAATTCTGTTGTTTAGCTAGTGTATGTACGATTTTTATTAATCATTAAGCAAAAGGAAGTAGATTAAAATAAATTTAATAAAAAATAATCACTTAAAACTCACCGGTCCGCGCAATTTTTGTAATGTGCAAGCAACCTATTTGTAATGTGTCAGGTGTGAATGTAGAAAATATTCACATTGACAAATTGCAATTAGGTTGCCTAGTAACATTGCGTCCGGTAAGTATTAAATGATCATTTATTTGTTATCCCAAATAAATAACAGATGATGGTATAAATTCCATATGCCGGATCTTGAACTATTATCTATACTTACTCGTATTACTCGTATAATAAATCTGTAGAGAGGTAAATTCTGTACATTAAATATATTTACAAAATAACTATCAGGGGGTGATTAGTGACCAATACTGATGCCAAAAATGCAATGAGTAAAATTTTTGTCTGTCTGTCTGCATGTTCGTTATAGAAACAAAATCTACTCCACGGATTTTAACAAAATTTGGTACAATTATTCTTCATACTCCTGGGCAGGTTATAGTATACTTTTCATCACGCTACGACCAACAGGAGCAGAGCAGTGAAGGGAAATGTTGGGAAAACGGGAGAAGTTACTACATTGTTACAGCGATACTACTGTAAGGGCTGGATTAAAGAGGTCTAAGGGCGGACGAAGTCACGGGCGTCCGCTAGTAAATAATAATAGTTCTTACTTGAGTTAATTAGTTGACCTTTGAGCCATACCCATTGACCACAATGCTTAAGTAAACTTATAAAGTTATTTTATTTTTAATGCCTGCGACTTCCTGACATTCCTCATCATCTCAACTCTGGATGGTGCGATTCCACTATTTTACAGTCATTGACGAATTATTCGCCTATAACCTGTCTTATTCGAATTTGAACTTTATATTTATAGATGCCAATATTAAAATTTCACAACGCTGTAAATAAGCGCGCAACGCTTCGAAAGTGTAAACGAAGCCTAATTGAAATAAATTAATTTCGACTTTGACTTTTGTAACTTTACGGAAAGCAGAAAAGATACACCCATTTAAAAGCTCAACCCAGGTCTAGAACCTCATTTCATAATCTTCACAGACCAATAACTAATCAGTTTATCCAACACTAGCCGACGTCCCGCGGTTTCACCCGCGTAATTCCCGTTCCCATGAGAATACGGAGATAAAATATAGACACTCACAAATAATGTGGCTTTCTAGTGGTAAAACAATTTTCAAAATCGCCTACAAACTTTACTTCTTTATTATACTCGTAGTATAGATTAACGGACATGAAATTCAGGTCCAGGTATCTCTGGATGTACTAAACCGATTTTGAAAATTCTTTTACCAATAGAAAGCCACGTTATTTGCGAGTATGACACTCGGCTATGTTTTATAGGAACAGGATATGCGGGTGAGACCGCGGTTCGTGTGCTAGTATATATTACGCACTGCACATGTAACCTTAGACCAAACGCAGAGATGAATCATAATATTAATTACTAATTGGGTGCAATTAAACGAAAACATGACGTAGCTACCAGCGAGCAGTATAAACAAACTAACTAGCGAACTAGTGGCCAAACAAACAACAATTAATTTCTTTTTTCGTGGAGAGCGGAGACCATGGGCATGGAGTTGAAGTGCCAAAATATTTCTCCGAATTATTTATGCGACTATAGTCTGACAAGTTCGTTGTTGACACACCCATGATATGCGGGCGACGGGGGGAAATACAGCGCAGGTGTGAAATTGTACGTGCGGGGAAGTGAGGTGCATCAGTCGTGGGTTTTCATTCTTCGCTACACACCCCCCGCGCGGACCATTGGGAGTGTTACGAACGAAGTTGCAAAGCTGGCTGGCAAACCCATTTATTATTAAGTTTCATAATAACATCTCAGATGAAGCTTCAAATATTAAAAAGTGAGGGAAAAGAATATTTTCACATGTGATTTAATGTAGTTATGTTGTAGTGTGTAATCTTTGGAACTAATGAACCGATCTTTAAAATTCATATAACACTAGAAAGCCACGTTATCTGTGAGTGTCATAGGCTATCTCTTATCCCCATATTCTCACAAGAATGGATACTACGCGAAGGAAACCGCGGGGCGGCGTTAGTCATATGTCTGTTTAAAAATAATGCTAACTAACGAAGAGACTGGTAGGAGTGGTAAGTTATATTACGAACAGATAAACAAACAAATAAAGTACAAAAACACTTACCGCATTAATAAAAGGCAAAAATAGCGCTAACATCCAACCACGGTCACTGTTCAATATCATTTGACACAACATGGATGAAAAAAAGACAGAGACTAAAGAGTATTCGTCGTGAAACCTTTTAATTGGTAATTCTCAAGACTATTTTGGTCGTGCTAGTAATTTTTGGGCTTAAAATTTGCAGTTACAACAACTATCTATAATCTACAATCGCATTTTGTCGAATTTAATAAATCGTAAGTTTTAATTATTCGAATAGATTTTCAACGAAAATATAAATGGGTGACACTTTTTAGTAAGCACATACCTACTATTTTTTTAAAAATTTTTTGTTTATAATATGAAGGTAAATAACAATTTTATGTAATGACAATATAGTTTTAGCGGGAATACCACAAATTCGACATTAATAAACGGTATAAGTCTTGTGACATAAGCGGGAAGTCTTGTCTTTTGACAGATCCAAGTTGCGTCTATGATTTTGTGTAGTTTATGAATCACTCGAGAACGTCAGCCGCGTTCCATATTTGAATAACAACTGACAGGCAAGATGGCGTCGAGCGCCGCCCGCGCGCGCTCGGTGACTGCTCCTTAACTAAGTTTGATTAGCTTTAAATAGTGATGCTCACATTATCTACTTATTTCATTGAGTGATCCATCGTCATCGTGGGGCACACTTTACATGTATGCTGGCGCACGTATTTTACTACGCTTAGGGACCAAGTTTTTTTTTTTTAACACCCTAAATAATCTTTAGCGGGCTGTATGGTCACCGATCTTTGCCTGTCCCAAACAAGACTACCTATGTTTAGTAAATGGTCATTTTCTTTAAGACTTTTACCAATGTTTATGAATTAATCCTCGTAACTTTAATTTTAAGTCTTCAACTAATTATTATCACCATTATCTAATAATATTACCTTACGTTTCGAAAGTGCTTGTAAGCTTCATAGAAACAATTAAATTTTGACTTTGCGTGTCTGGAATTGGTAAAAACCACGCTTACTGTACTTTAGCCTGGCCAGCTGGCCAGTCAAATAAAATGCAACGCCATGTTGTCGAAAAAGGAAACTAATCTATTCGCGTATTCTAGCGTAAAACAGGTGACTTCATTAATTTAATGGTCTCGAAAATCCCGGACAACCGGTGGTCATGGCTACAGAATGAGGAAACTCCTCCAATACGCGCCCTCGCAAATAATTCTGTCCTCTGTATCCGACCCTTGATCCAATAGCTAAGCAAAACTATCGAACAGTTGATTTAACTTCCCTACATGAATTTTTTTAAAATTCAACCCCTAAAGTAGTGAAATAGGGGTTGAAAGTTTACATTGACTTCCACGCGTAAGAAGTCGCGGGCGTCCGCTAGTTTAATATATAAAAGTACAAAATAAGGGTAACAATAAAACCTACAATAGATTTAAAAGTTACATTAAAACGGAACTGTCTCGTTGCGTCGCTTCCGGCGGATACAGTGCGGCTTATTCTTGGATTGAATTTAATTCAATTACCCCGCAGTGTGCCGGTGTCCCAATGTGACGATAGGCTTGTGCTATAGTTACAGATAAGCGATACTACTAACATTATAAACTCGGAAGTTTGTGCGGATGTTTGTTACTCTTTAACGTCGCATCTACCAAACCGATTTGGATGAAATTTAAAATGAAAAGAGATAATTCATTAAGGGTGTTTAGCCGGTAGAGGGTGGGGACACGTCTTGACTTTAACAAAAATTAACTCTTAAAAGATTAATATCTTACAAAAGGGTTCCTAAATCGAAAAATATTGGTTAAAGACCCGTCATATCGTTCAAAGACCTAACCAACAATACTCCACACTATAAAATAAACGAGTAAAAAAAAGATCATCCCCACTTTCATCATGAAAAAAAATTTTCATCCTCCTACTGACAAATTAGCACGCTTCCATCTTAGATTGTATCATCACTTACCATCAGGTGAGATTGTAGTCAAGGGCTTGTAAAGAATAAAAAATAAAAAAATAGTCTTTATGTACCTTGATTGAAATACGACGATAATTCTAGAAAGTTACGGAAATAATCAAACTGCTTGCTTCATACAAAACACTGCATTACCGCCCTTTGAGATGTTACAAAAATGAAAACAGAATGCAAATCCTTTCAGTAGTTTCATAATTTATCGCGAAAATACAGACAGACGTTAAAGAGACTTCGTTTCATAATAATAATAATTTGTGTTTGTGTTACTAATCGGAATACGATATTTTCCTTACGTCGTATTACGGTGTTTTGACAATTTGTAGAAAATCCAAAATGACGTCACAAAATCGGTGGTTTCCCGACGAGTGAAACCTCTACACTTGTTCGGAACACTAAGTGCTACAAAAACACTGTTTAAAACATTATTACTCTATAACACTTTGCTAATAGGTAACTGTCGCTTTTTAGGTTTTTAGTTTGGCGGGAAAATCGTAGGAATCACATGTAGCACTCGTTTTATTTTCATTGATTTGCTGCATTTTAAAGTTTTTAACCCTCAACGCAAAAATGGGGTATTAGAAATTTGACGTGTCAGTCTGTCTGTCTGTTAGTCTGTCTGTAGCACCATAGCTCCCGAACGGATGATGCAATTTCAATTTAGTTTCTTTTGTATGAAAGGTGACTTATGGGCGAATTTTCTTAGACATCTTTGATGAAAATCGGTTGAGCCGTTTAAATGTTGTGGGGGTGAAAGTGGAGAAGACAACCGAATGTCTGAAAACATACTCGAGTGGAGTCTCAAATAAAAGCGCACTGAAAGAGAATATTTATGACTTGATGGAAAGTGTAATAAAATTTTCAATTTTATTTTATGTCACATAAAGTAAAATGCGTTAAATAGTTGTATAAAAGTGCACAAGTGTAGTGGAGGTTGAGCGATAGTGTTTCAAATGATTAATTCGATTTTCCATCTCTTCATCAAAAAATTGGTAAGATTGCCCTCGCCCTTACTAAAGCATGACATGATTTGACTAGGAACGACGGACAACGACGGATGATGATACGAGTACTTTTCAACTTAATTAACTTTATTTAGATATCTTGAGCTTTGTTGTCGATGTGGAAAACATGCCTAACCAATATTATCATGCGATCGGCAGTTCAACATAATGTCTCAGTTAACAGCATTTAACGTGATTTAACCGTGGAATGTGAACCTTATTAATACTTTAGGTACCTACGTCTTACTTATTGTGCTTTTGATCTCGATTTCATCTTGTTTTATTAATGAGTAGCTTTAGTCGCTTGGTTCCCGTTCCCGTAGGAATATGGGGATCATATATAGCCTTTCTTGATAAATGGGCTATCGACACCTCTCGTGACCAGAAGGTTGGCCTATATTTAGGCCAAAGAATTAGTATTGCTATACAACTTGGGAATACTGCCAGCCTTCTGGGCACTTTACCTATGGTCGTCGATTCGGACGAATTCTACGACGCCTGAGCCTTTAGATATAATTTAAATTTAGTATATTTCCTTTTTAATTTTTATAATATAGGTACGTAGTTTTAATATTATTGTAAAATTTTTTTTGGTTGACAAATATTAATAATAAAGATAAATAAATAAATAAAAAGAAAATTCTTAGGTATGCAAAAAAAAATGGGCTATCTAACACTGAAAAAATTTTTCAAATCGGACTACTAGTTTCTTAGATTAGCGCATTCAATTAAACAAACAAACAAACTCTTCAGCTTTATAATATTTTATTAATGATTTGCAGATTCCCGCAATTTCAAGCTCGTAATTCTCATCCAACGATTTATCGTCGTTATCAACCCATATACGGCTCACTGCTGAGCTCGAGTCTCCTCTCAGAATGAGAGGGGTTAAGTCTGGTGGAAATTCTCCGTTTGAGACACGTGATATTTAATTTCATAAAATGCACACAACTAAAATGTTGGAGGTGCATGCCCCGGACCGGATTCGAACCCACACCCTCCGGAATCGGAGGCAGAGGTAATATCCACTGGGCTATCACGGCTCAACGATTTATACTATTATACATATATGTTAAATGCTTACAAAATCAACGCAAAAAATTATATGAATCTAGCTACTACAAATAGACTATCTAACACTAAAAGAATTTTTCAAATCGGACCAGTAGTTCCTGAGATTAGTGCGTTCAAACATACAAACAAACAAATTCTTCTGCTTTATAATATTAGTATAGATACCTCATTTACTTACTACACTACCTATACTAATAGCATTAACAACTGAGTCTTAGGGCCATAAATCATTTCTCTATATCTATCTCGCTTGCACTTATGGGTCTTATGGAGCCGTCTAGTGAAGGGTGTAACAATGAAAGACATATTATCGATAAGTAAAGTTTATTATCGTATCTTGTTCACAAAATTAAAAAAATTAACAATATTTGATTTAATATAATACATATTTCATATTATATAATTAATAACTAAATAAAATTAATCTTCATCTGAGTCTTCATCATCAGAATCTTCGTCTTCTGCCAAATTTATTATATATTAGTATCCATAGTGCGCAACGAGTAACACATGAATGTATTTATTTAATTGCAGTAAACACATTTATAGCAAAAAAAATACGCAATGCAATTACATTAGAAACCGACCAATCAGAATCGTCCAAATCATTATTGACTCATCATTAGCACGTGCGCAGGTAGCCGTTTATCGATAATTAGGGTGCGCAGGTAGGCGCGCTGCACATTCCTATCTTTTTTGACTTTTATGACCGGACGACTCAGATGATAATGCGCATACTATAGTCATCCTTATGTGGTTGAATAGCCTCTACGGTCAACGACCTTTGCTTGGATCTGCAGGGGAAATTGGAAAAAAGCACAAAAAACACAACAAGTTTCAGTTAATCGTTTATGGCCTTCAAGCCAAGTAAGTTTCGAAAGGCTAAGTAGATATTAGCCAGTCGAAACGTACTTAAAACGATGACCAAAGTTATCTCAAAAGTTCTCCAAGTGATAAGGAATATTCTTCTGCAGATTACGTACATTCTTCTTTAATCTTCACGTCGACACTATTGCCGCAAGTACTAGTAGACTTTGTCTGATTTTGTGTTAAATAAAAATCAGACATAATCTACTTATATTAATGGCAAAGTTTTTTCAATTCTTCCTTGTTTGTAATTCTTCTAATTTTCCAGATATTTGTAAATTCAATTTATTGATTCGGCTATATTCTTTTTCGCATTTTTAACTGCATTGATTGTAAAATTATTGACGGTTTTTTTCTATTCTAAATAAAGAAGCTTCTATGCTTCTGAGGCTTCTATATTATAGAGTTGTTGACATTGAAATGGCATTCGACCTATTCTTTCTTTTCTGTTCTTCTAGATTAATTCGCAATTTATTACATCAGCGTATTTGATTATTTCATGTCTCCTTGTCATGTCGTACTCCTCGAAAAATCTTCTTATTATTTCTTCGTGTCTCGGTGAATAGTTTTAAATATAAACTTAAGCAAATTCAGAACGACTTGGATGAAATACAAGTCGGACAAAATCTACTTAGGTTCATAACAAACCAGTTTTCGCTATAGTTTCAAAAGTTTTCAGCTCAGTTCTATAGTAAGAGCAATAGGTATGATCATGAAGTAGGCATAAGTAGACGATACACAGACTTAGACGACAGATACAAGTCTATAGTATTCTACTTATTACCACAACAATCGTAATCAAAAAGGGTAGTTGACTCATACCAAATTTAATATAAACAATATTAGGATTAAGGGTCCGAAATAATCGATATATTTCTTACTAGCGGACGCCCGCGACTTCGTCCGCGTGGAAATCAATGTAAACTTTCAAGCCCTATTTCACTTTAGAAGTTGAATTTTTAAAATTTTCGAATCTATTTCGTATTTTTTATATTTTGTGAGTAAATTTTTAAAACTGTAACTCTAAAACTCTATATTTCGTATTTTTTTATGATTTATGAACAAATTTTTGAAACTGACACTCTAAAAGTTTCATTTTCATTTCAAGTTTCATTTGAATTCATTAACGTTACCTTTCACGGCTAAACGGCTAAACCGATCAAGATGAATTTTGGTATTATGATTAATGGGCCTTGGAGCAAAACATAGGCTACTTTTTATCCCTAAAATAAAAAGAGAAGGCGGTGAAATAGGGGTTGAAAGTTTGCATGGAAAGTCGTCCATTTCCAGAGTTACAGTTGTTTAAAAATCATAAAATAAATACGAAATATAATGTGATCCTAGAATTTGTAAAACTCAACTCCTAAAGTGGTGAAAAAGGGGTTTTAAGGCTACATTGATTTCCACGCGGACGAAGTCATGGCTAGTAAAATTTATAAAAACAATTGAAATCTCAAGTAATCACATTTTGCGTCTTATAGTCTATGTTCCGATATGAAAGAAAGTAAGAAAGATTTTTTATACTTATGGCAAAACACAAAAAAGGAAATCATGAAACATAAATACAATAGAAAAATATTTATATTACTATCAAATTGTGTGTGTGTCCCAGCTATCCGAATTAGTTAGAAACTATATCTCAGAAAGCTGGGAGTAGGAAAACAATTCTGTTCCAAAGTTCAGATCTCGGATAAAATGGAAGAATAATTTTTGGGTGAATTAAAGTAGACATCACTCCGCTTGATATACAAATACAAGCCGGATTGAATCTACTTATATTCACCAACAAAATAAATAATTTTGACCAGCTGTAAACCTGAAATGTAAATGGTATAATTCTATAAGTTACCTAAATGCTATGTTAAATTCAAAGTTATTTTTCTAAACGAAACGAACTGAACGAACTGAATTTGGAATTAATAATAAAATCTTCCCTGAAAACCCCATTCAATCAAATCATACTCGTAGTATTTGATAAAATCACTTGCAATACATAGTCAGATACAGAACCTCCCTTGTTGAAATCAATATATTATATCTATACTTATATTATAAAGCTGAAGAGTTTGTTTCTTTGATTGATTAAACGCGCTAATCTCAGGAACTACTGGTCCGATTTGAAAAATTATTTCAGTGTTAGATAGCCCATTTATCGAGGAAGGCTATAGGCTATATAATATCCCCGTTTTTCTACGGGAACGGGATCCACGCGGGTGAAACCGTGCTGTGTGATACCGGGCTTTAATCTAGACTCCATTATCACCCATATTTATTATGGTCCAGCCTAAACAAGGATAGCTTAACAAGACACGAATTCAAGACACTGAATTTAAGAAGGTAAGAATGGATAGGCATTTTCTAGGCAAGCGTGTTCCAACCTAGGCCTCATCATTGCTTACTACCAGGCATGATTGTAGTCAAGCGCAAGTCTATTAAGAATAAAATAAATGTTAGAAGAAAATGTAAGCAACTTTTCACTATATGCTTATTATTACTATTACATGCAACGAATAAAAGTACACATGCATTATTTTTACCTGGCAACTCAACACATCCGTACAAAGTTCAGTGTCTACGAAGCGAAGGACGTGACGTCACACAAAACGTGCGATCATTCATAGACAAACAGGAAAATTCTGAAATTAGCTGAGGTGCCATAAAAAATTTAAATGTCACTTACCATAGTAAAGAAAGCTAGATGCATCGCCATAAAAGCTCTCTACGTTTATCAAACACCCCCTAAAATACTCTCTTATACTATTAATTAGCAGACGCCCGCGACTCCGTCCGCGTGGAAATCAGTGTAAACTTTCTAGCCCTATTTCACTTTAGAAGTTGAATTTTTAAAATTTTCGAATCTATTTCGTATTTTTTATATTTTGTGAGTAAATTTTTAAAACTGTAACTCTAAAAATGAGGGACTTCCTATACAAACTTTCAACCCCTAATACACCTCTTTTTATTTTATTTTCGCAACAAAAAGTATCCTTTAACCTACTTACGTACGGTCTCATACCGTGCCAAATTCATTTCAATTCATTCAGTACTTTCAGCGTGGTACCCGGTCAACAAAATCACGGACATATCGATTATCGATTGCCGTAATGCCCTCCAACAAATATTTTCAAAATATCTTCAATATACAGAGTTTGACCTGTTGCAGTTTTATGATAAGTATAGATTCAAAACACTAAACAATAGAAATGCACTATTCACCTTAATATGGGCACAGAAAACATATGATATGGGTAGATTAAAACACTAAGTTTTAACGTAAGTTTTGACACTTCCTTCCTTTTGTCTAAACTAACAATGACACAACTTGTGAACAAGGTAAACGACACTTATCGCGGGGTGGTGAGTCCGGCCCTGGGAGAAGTTCACCACAATGAGAAGAATAAAACACTGAGAAGTTCACAACTAGATGCTCTACTTGACACTGATTCCAAATATCAAATTGTAAGCAGTTTTATACAAAAACAAACATCGTTAAGAGAAGGTACCTATTAGATCACAAAGGACCTTGTTTACTATCTTATTTAATTTGTTTTGAATGTTTTAAACGCTTCCAAAATATTTAAAATCTGTAATTAGGTAATTAGATATTGACAATATTGTAACAGTGTGTACTGTGTACTGTACATTAATTTAATAAGTAGATTAGCTGATTGTTTTAACCTCCTACGTGTAATAGAAGTGTTATGTGAGTTTGTGTTTATCTGTAGCATAGTACTTACCTCCTAAACCATTTTGATCATAGTTTTCATTTGTAATTAAAGTAATTTTTAACGTAAAGATGACATTCCGACTAAGTGTCTGCGATAGACATATCATTCATAATTATCAACCCATATTCGGCTCACTGCTGAGCTCGAGTCTCCTCTCAGAATGAGAGGCGTTAGGCTAATAGTCCACCACGCTGGCCCAATGCGGTTTGGTAGAATTCATACACGTAGAGAATTAAGAAAATTCACTTGTATGTAGGTTTCCTCGCGATGTTTTTCCTTCACCGTTTGAGACACGTGAAATTTAATTTCATAAAATGCACACAACTGAAAAGTTGGAGGTTCATGCCCCGGACCGGATTCGAACACACAGCCTCCGGAATCGGAGGCAAAGGTCGTCATATCCATTGGGCTAATAGTCATATAGTCAGATGAAATACTTTTGACGACTTCGAAATACGGTACCTACTCCGAAATAAACAGAACAGCAAAGCAGCAGGAACACAATATGATGTTATATAACGATTTTTAGTTTTATGTTTTTTAGAATTACAGTTTTAAAATATTGTTCATAAATCATAAAAAAAAAAAATATAATGTGATTCAAGAATTTTTAAAATTCAACTTCTAAAGTGGTAAAATAAGACTTGAAAGTTTAGATTGAGTTCCACGCGGACGAAGTCGCGGGCGTCCTCTAGACTATAATTATAGCCGTTAATTCAACGTCATCGCCCGCCATCTCGCATTGGAGCAGCGTGGTGTTTCAAAGCTACACATCGCCTCTCCTATAAAAGGAGGGAACCTGCTCACATACTGGGTCATTAAAATATGCATATATTTTACACCGACTTCAAAAAAAGGAGGAGGTTCTCAATATGACGCGTATGTTTTTTATAAGTTTGTGTCCTCATAACTTCGTCATTTCATAACCAATATTGAAAATTATTTTTTGTTTGTAAGAGTATACTTCCAGATTAGTCTATTTTAGTTTCATGAAAATCGGTTCAGTAATTTTGTGTTAAAATGAGAATACTGTGCCCGTACTGTGGCGCTTTCGTTCGCTATGCACACACTTAAAACAGAATAATAAAAATTTTAATAAAAAAATACAACCGATTTCAAAACCTAAAACGTACCCACTAAACTAAAAAGTGAAAAATAACATATGTTCTACCTGCTGATCAGTATGAAGGCGGTGCTAAGCCGGTGATGTATTAATTCTAGCCATGTGAGAATATCTTATAGATTTAGATTTTGCAGACAGTGTTGTTTTATGTGGTCCTGTCATAAATGGCTTAAATTAAGGCAACACCGGCTAAGCACCGCCTTTATACTGATCAGCAGGTATTAGGATAGAACCTTTTTGAAGGCGGTTAAAAATTAAATCTTTTTAACAAAAAAAAATCAACTGACATAACAGTGACGCATTAAATCATAAAGTTATAGGATTTTCAGACGGTTCTTTCCCTTGGTTCTTTCAGAAACAGCTTTAATTAATACGTCTCTGGCTTGGCACCGCCTTCAAAGTGATCAGAAGGTAGCACATACGATGTTATTTTTTGTTTTTTTTTTTATATTATTTTATTAAAATGATAATGATAATCTCGTTGCGCTATTGGTTAATACTAGTCTATTTACCTACACGAGATGTGTCGTTTGTCACATGTTAGGCCTATAGCTCTGTCCTTCCATGTCCATTCAGCATTTTTCAGACGGAATGCGCAGTTACAGATGTGTACAATCTGACGAGCAGGCTGTTGTAAGTACATGCGATTTTTGAGGTACACAAATCGCATGTACTTACTATGATAAGTTTTTTTTTCTACAAGTTAGCCCTAGACTACAATCTCATCTGATGGTAAGTGATGATGCAATGTAAGATGGAAGCGGGCTAAGTTGTTAGGAGTAGGATGAAATCCACACTTCTTTCGGTTTCTACACGACATCGTACTGGATCGATAAATCGCTTGGTGGTACGTCTTTGTCGGTAGGGTGGTAACTAGCCACGGCCGACCGCCACCAGCCAGACCTGGATCAATTAGGGAAACCTCAATCGGCCCAGCCGGGGATCGAACCCAGGACCTCCGTCTTGTAAATCCACCGTGCATAACACTGCGCCACGGAGGCCTTCAAATCACTTTCAGAGCCCCAGAGTTGAATACCGTATGATGTCCATACTGGTGTTATACCGGTTATTGTCATTATATCTAATGATTAAGGGCCACTATAGGTCCCAAAATAAAGGACTTAACATTAACATTCTAAAACCGCCAACCTGCATTGGAGAAGTGTGCTGGGTCTAAGCTCCATATCGTTTCTCCTATAAGGAGGGAGATTTGACCCATTTGAGGGTTATTAATATAGACTTTTATTTTTTTATACTTATATGGAAATAGTAGATTGTTATACAAGGGGCTAAAAAGACCCATTATATACGAGGTATTTTTAGGCCCCGAGACGTAGGCGAGGGCCGCCTAAATAGAAACCGAGTTTTTAATGAGTTTAGCCCTACGTGTTACACTCTGCTTTTCACTACGATTGCGAGAAAATAAAATAGTTTAGTACAATATTCAATGATTTATTTTAATTGAAAATTAAATGTACAAATTCTACAATTTTAGATACTATGGGAGATGCTTTTACACGGTAACATAATTTCCGACTACTGTGAAGATTTATAATGATTATTTGAGGTAAACGTGGGAGATAATAGTTTAAAAAACTCCTTTCGTAAGTGAATCCATTCGTTGTTGTTTTCTTCACTTATTAAATTTTTCGTAGGTAAGTATTTAAGTAAGTAAATGCGTCTGGATTTTGATGGTAACATATTGAAAATTTCGTCCATCTCCAAATTAGGATCACCATTCTCACTAGATGAAGACAACAATAACAATTAATGTTGAAAAATATGTAAGTTACGGTCACAAATTTACAATTATTTTCTGAAAAAAATCAAGTGTGTATTATTCACGCCAATTGTTTTCTAAATTCTCGCTTTTTAAGTTTTTAATTTTATTTTTCTGTCCCATGTCTTCAATATCGCTCTATTCGCAACTCAATAAAAATTAAATAAAAAAATGAACGCATTCCACAGACAAGAACGCTGCATTTCATTCCAATTTAAAAAAAAAAAAAAATTTTTCAAAACAATCAGGGCCCTACCTATAATGATTCTATTTAGGAATAAAACCTCCTTCGTTATAAAGTAGGCTAGTACTTGGCTAGTACTCGTAATAGACAATAATTAAAAAAACAATATTACTTTAGCCCCTAGAGGCTAATATGCTTGTTTAGCCCCGACGTGGAGTGGTAATATGACAATGTTTTTGAGCAAGAGTAGTGAAAAATATGTTTTTTTTTGTGTTGTTTTTGTACTAGATTCTGTTTAAGTAAAGATGTTTACTTACTCCGACTGTCTAATGAGATCAATTAGATTAATTAGATAATTAGGTAAGTACCTACATATTTAGCTTCTTTCATGATATTATAGAACAAAATCTGTTTTGTATTATTTAACTTACAAAATTAAATCCTTAATATCTCCAATGTTCAGAAAATAAATAATTCCATGGTCCCAGGTTCAAATATCGGTTTGTTACACATATTAGGATATGATCTTAGGGAAAGGAAAAGTAGGTACTGGTAGGTAATAATTAAAAGACGGCTAAATGTTCCAAAAAATTTACGAAAACACAGAAATATAACAGACATCATAATACAGATACAATCTATACATATCTATCTATCTATCTATACATACAAAAAATAAAAGTGTAAGTCTAATTGTGCACATTGAGATATTATGAAAATTTTAGGTTAAGGCATTATAATATAGTCCATACTAAAGCCAAGAGCTTACTCCTTAAGAATCGATTTTTTTTACATTTTTAATCGATTTCTGTAGCACAGTGGATAGAGATTGCTGCTTGCTGTATCCTCGTGGGTTCGATTCCCACAACTGGAAAATATTTGTGCGATGAACATGAGTGTTTTGCAGTGTATGTATGTATTTATACATTATATAATATATATGTATTTATATGTAATATACACATATAAATACATATATTATGTAATATACACAGATTAATCAATAATAGCATATGGAGCGTACGGAACACGACGGTGTCGTAGCCGCTCCAAAAACACAATTCAAAAACGAATACATTCTCGAGTCAGTACGACACGAGGCATCGCATTAGTAACTTTCAATTTACGAATTCAAGAAAAATTATAATAAAAAATTAATTATTAAACTTTACTCAGTGCGATCAGTTTGAAGGCGGTACCAAGGTACGAAATTGCAAAAAATAATTATTAATTATTGTAATAGTTACAGAAACATGAACATAAGACTATTAAGACAAATTATACGTTAGGCAGATGTAAAAATGCTTCTCCCTTTCATCTTCTCTCTGCTCTTCTATATCTTCTGTGAACGTCGAAATTTAGTCAAACGAGTTCATTTTGCGATCGGCAAAACGAGCAAATACGCATTACTGCCCGTTAGTGACGGTCACAAACCAACATCGCTGACAGATACAGCTTCTTCTTCTGTGTTCTTCTCCATTCTTCTTAACTCATATGTTTTTTGCCTCCAATAATTCACCTTATGCTAGCTTGCATTCATATGCGGCATTGCCTATAGATACATGTTATGAAGTAAGTACTAGAATAAGTTTCAAATTGGACACGAACCTGACCTGACCATTATTAATAATAGTTGGGCCAAGAGTTTTTTAGGCAACCTACTCGTAGTACTTTTGACATAAAACATTAAACAGATGGGTTTAATGTTTTATGTCAAAAGTACTTATGTTAAAATATATCGCGAGTAGGTTGCCTAAAAAACCCTTGGCCCAACTATTATTAATAATAGTTAATAACAAAGGTAATTTTTAGACAACCTACTTACGATATATTTTTAAATATGAAATACTTTTCATCCATTTAACATAAGGTGAAGGTCGTTTCTAATTCGGATTCTAAACTATACTAATATAAGATAAATTAGATTTTAAATAATGAATTATACTTAATGTTTATGTCAAAATAAATATGTTCAAATCGAATAAATTAATTAAAATATCATTTACATAATTAATCAGAGATGATCTTCACCCATTGTAGGTTGCCTAAAAACCTCCTGACCAAACTATAATTATTATTAATAGTAAATAATGGTTAATAATTGTGTGGCTAAGGGTTTTATGAGGCAACCTAATCACAAACATTATTTAATATTCTCGAATATACATTTTTCATCCAATGAACAGATGGGTGAAGGTCGCTTCTAAATCATATCTTAGAGTTCACTGTCGACATCGTCTTCTACTTATTGTCTTGTCAACAGCCTCGTTGGTCTGTCTATATAGTTAAAATCACGAGGTCCCAGATTTGAGTCCTGGATATGAAAATATAATAGGATTTTATTTGTTCCAAGAAATTTCAATTATACTTTCAGCTCGGAAATGAAAAAACAGCAGCAGTGGATGTCCATCAGCTGTTAATGATAATGATGCATAATGAATGCTTCTTATGAAACCACATTATGTCTCCAATGTGGATTGGCTAAATGACAATACGACAAACACTCCTTCGATATATGGGTACTCAGCCGTCACTCCAACTGCAGCAGGTTGTTTAGGACTTCTTAGTAGGAAGTACCTAAGAGACTTGAATACACACGTGATGAGAAAATACAGAGGATTTCTAGAAAGGAAGGTAAATTATCATCATCATCATCACTGCTGAGCACGAGTCTGCTTTCAGTATGAGAGGGGTTAGCCCACCGCACTAGCCCAATGCTTTGGCAGACTACACACACGTGAGCAGGTTTCCTCACGATGTTTTTCCTACACTGTTTGAGACACGTGATATTTAATTTCTTAAAAACATACATTGTATGTGGTTAAGAAAAATAAGTAAAATGATTGAAATGCACTTTTCGAGTGAACTACGTAGTTACATGACGTAAACACCTAGATTGAAACACTTGTGCAAACAAAATTCGTGGAACGTCTTACTTATTGGTTGGACCACGTTACAATATGACGATAACTTCTGAAATAGTTTTCATTATCATCGTAAATATTCAATAAACTTATTATTTTTTCGAGTTTACTCCTTAAGCATTGATTTTTCATATAGTCCCCGGCATGAAAAAAAATATGGGCAGTAAAATTCGCGTTACGTTTTTTGTGCGCAACCTATTGTTCACAGCATGCACATGCTTGCACGCTGTGCTTGCTGCTCCTCGGTCACGCACCTTTCACTTTTCAAGCGTTAGTATTGAGACGTACATAGTGTATGCTGCGGGGCAACATACACTATTTAGACAGTCGATCTGAAAGAGTAAACTCCATACGTGTGTCGGAGCTGACACACACATTTTTTGTTTTTTTTTTTATTGCAAAAGTTGTCAGACTAAACTAGTCTAATAAGAAGAGTAACAGTGTGTGGAATGCTCTTCCATCTGTGTTTTTCACGTATAGTTTGAGTACCTTCAAGGCAAGAGTGAATAGGCATCTTCTGGGCAGGCGTGCTTCATCTTAGACCTCATCATTGCTTTCCATCAGACTTGATTGTAGTCAAGCGCATAAATTTGTAGGAGATGTTCCTTGTTGTTGTATTGCTATGATTACTTGGCGGGACGAAAGTGAGGATTGTTATAATTAGAAGTAGAAGGACACAAGAAGAGAAAAGGTTAAATATATTGTGGAAATTTATGAAGAAGTATGGTATGTGAATGGGATATCTGATGAATAAAAATGCTTTATGCGGCAGATAGGTGATGTAAGGGGAAGTGTAAAAGTGGCGCCAATGACAAAATATTATTTAAGCTTGGATACCTTAATTTGAAGAGCCGATGGCCGTTGTGGTGTTGGAATGGTTACCTCGCACCTGAAAGCGCTGTTAATCGACTCCCCATTATGTAGACCGACGACATCAACCAAGTTACAGGGACCCACTGGCTCGAGAAGGTGGTATTTGGAAGTCCATACAACAATATCCGACAGTGGACGTCCATCGGATGATGATAATGAGCTAAACATGGTATGAGCTTGCAGTGAAGTGGTATGGAAGTAATAATTGTTAAAATAGTTATTAGAAGGTCTAAAGCTTTCCATGGGTGAAACAATAGTTTAAATAAAGGGGGGTGAAATAGGGGATGAAATGTTGTAGGGAAGTTCAAGTTATGTTCACGGAAATTAACACATTGAATATCATTAATATGTAAGATAAGGTTCGAAAAGGGGATGAAAACTGATCCTTGTAGATTACTCGTAAGTATTACACCGTCATACCTGTTATTTGCTACTCTCCCAAATTACGCAATAAGTACGATACAATAACTGATACATACAGACGTGACACGGGAGGTGATTTTGATAGCCCATGTTACTCTCTTTTAATGTAGCTTTCTATTGGTGAATGCATTTTTTTAAATAGATGGGGATGAAATAAGGATGAAAGTTAAAGTTAAAATTTTCATTTTTCAAGTTCACGGAGTACATTGAATATGCGTAAAATTTAATAGGGTTGAAAAGGAGATGAAAATTTAAATTCTTATAAGTTTTAAATTATTTTCACGGAAATCTCCCACTACCTTCTTGATGTCGTCGGTACAATGAATATCGTTAAAATGTAAAATGTAATGAGCTCGAATATAGGACGAAAGCTTACATTGATCCACCATACCTGTTATACAGTATGCTCCGAAGTGACACAATGTACAATACAGTAACTGCGGACGGATGTGAGGAGCTGCACAGGAGGTGCTCGCGGCTGCACTGCGCCGAGTGGAGCCTGCGGTCCCGCGATGTAGGTCTTGTGAGCACAGCCTTTGCACAGGCCCGGACTCGGCTTCCTTATTATTGTAATTCATATAATAACTAGAGGACGCCTGCGACTACGTCCGCGTGAAACTCGATGTAAAATTTCAACTATCCCTACCCTACCACTACCCTAACCTACCCCTACTCTACCCTACCCTACCCCTACCCTACCCTACCCCTACCCCATCCCCACCCTACCCCTACCCTACTCCTACCTTACTCTTCATCCATACGTCATTACATATCTGTCATTATACGTCAATTACATAGCTTTCATTTGCGTTTTGCGTTTCATGTCAAGTCACACGGGAATGCTGTAAAAAAAAGTATTTAAAAAAAAGTAAAAAGTATCTTATGTCCTTCTCCTGCCTCTAAACTACCTCCCTGCCAATTTTCAACTAAATCGGTTCAGCCGTTCTTGAGTTATAAGTGGAGTAACTAACACGACTTTCTTTTTTATATATATAGACTAGAGGACGCCCGCGACTTCGTCTGAGAATAATTAGTGCAAGTTTTCATCCCCATTTACTTATCAATTTTAACGATAGTCAATGTATGATATTAATAAAGATAACTTGAAAATATTATTCAGCCGATATCAATTACACAAAAGCTTTTATTTATTTTAATAGCTACATTTTATTGTAGTCCGACATTTTTTAGATATTAATTTGCATTGTATATTTTGACATTAATTCATTGCTGACAATTACTGTAATGTCAAACAAGTTATTTTAAATAGTGAATGCTGTGATAACATTTAATTAGCTGTGCAAAACCTTAGTACATTAATGTAAATTATTGACATGTAATTGTATCAGCTGCTATTAAATAAATAAATAAAGCTCACTTGAACAAGAATAAAAGCTCTAGTAATTCTATAAAAACACTTGTAAAAAGTCTCAGGTAAGTGAAATATGCAATTCCATTAACTTTATCATTATTTCTATGTAACCTTTAGTGACGTGATAGCCCAGTGGATATAACCTCTGCCTTCGATTCGGAGGGCGTAGGTTCGAATCCGTTACGGGGAATGCACCTCTAACTTTTCAGTTGTGTGCATTTAATCAAGAAGAGGGTGATCTAGGGTGTAATCTATATCTATTTAAAATTTCAGCCAAATCTATTCAGTAGTTTTTGCGTGGAAATGTAACAAACATCCATACATCCATACAATCTTTCGCGTGTATAATTATTATTGTCTATGTAAATGATTAGCAGAGTCCGGCCCTGTGTTCATGTGGTTTGGTGTGTGTTCAAGAGTCTTCTATATTTGATCTAATTCCTGCGTAAGTGTAACTCGGAAAAGTACCCATGAACCGCTCATTTTTCTTTATAGTTCATATTAATTATGTCCCTTCAGTTCAGTTTGTACACATTTCGTAATTGAATTTCACAATATAGAACGAGATATTGAATAGCCAATTACACATTTTGTAAAAGTTTGTCAGACCATGTTTATTGTAAGCACGGTACGCATCTATCGAGATTTTTTACATTTTATATAGGATAGGACCTCACACCGGAGAGCGCAGTGTTGGTCGACCCCCCACTAGGTGGACCGAAGACATCAAGCGGGTTGCAGGGAGGCGCTGGATGCTGGCAGCTCGAGACCGTTGTGTTTGGAGGTCTATGCAAGAGGCCTATGTCCAGCAGTGGACGTCCATCGACTATTAATGATGTATGATTAGGAATCGTGAGAAATCTTGCTCTTAGTTGCTACAACCCTACGCTAGAGAACCCTCATAGTTTGAACTTTAACGGTGTTTTTTCCAAGGGTTGGCACGACGAGAGACGACTGGAAACATGATATCTCACACCTACGGCAGGGGCGTGTACTTTAAAGTCACATAAATAACAAGCTAACAGCACAGTCTACGACCGGGTGTGTGGGATTCGCTGACAACAGAATACATACTAGAACCCAGCGGAGCCGCATACATCCTATTTGGGCTATTTCACAGTCCGACGCGCTCGTCGTCGCACTCAGTGATGTCTACAGGGGTGGGAGGAGGTGCACACACCGGCGCCTTCCACCCGTTCTGCTTCTGCGGAGAGGGTCAGCATCAGGCGCTCTCTCTGCTGCTCCGATGCATCTTACAAGCCAATGATGCTCACAAAAAGATTATCAACAGCCTGTATTCGTTCACTGCTGGGTATAGGCCTCTTGCATAGACCTCCAAACACAACGGTCTCGAGCTGCCAGCATCCAGCGCCTCCCTGCAACCCGCTTGATGTCTTCGGTCCACCTAGTGGGGGGTCGACCAACACTGCGCTCTCCGGTGTGAGGTCCTATCCTATATAAAATGTAAAAAATCTCGATAGATGCGTACCGTGCTCACCACACGCAGCCTTTCTCATCCCATTTCACACTACCTTCTTGATTCGTCGAACCATCTGAAGGTCGTTCTACGCTGCGCTTGCTGGTACGTGATCTCCACTCCAGAACACGTCTGCCTCAGCGGCAATCTGTTCTGCGACAGATAGATATGGTCCACCTACTGTAGACCGTTATTCAGTTTGCTAATCCTTTGGGCTACATCGGTTATTTTCGTTCTCCTACGAATTTCGTTTCGGATTTTATCCTTTAGACTTCTAACAGCCCTCTCCATAGCTCGCTGAGCGATTTTAAATTTGTGGATAAGGCCAATCGTCAGTGTCCACGTTTCCGCTCCATCCGTCATCACAGGCATTTGTCTTTAGGCTTTGGGGTATTGACGATTTAAAGACCCGACGCAATTTCCCAAATGCTACCCAATCAAGCTGAATTCTTCTGTCAGCCTCCTCGCCACAAAAAGATACCACAGGCTAACCAATGGTCCATCGAAGCAGTTGTTGTCTTGAGTCTTTCAAAATAACTTGACACAGTTATCTAGTAGACATAGTAAGCACGAACAATGCCGGCAGCACACATTCGTTTGGTATGAAAAGAAATAAATTACAGCCAACAATGGCCGAGCCTTGATACGGAATTGGGCCAGCAGTGAGGCTGTCGGTATGTTTGTACAACTGTAAGGCCTGCATGTGTCAATAATCGCTTTTATGAAAATCAGTACCTACTTGTACGTCTGCACACTGGCAAGCATAACAATCTTCACAGTTCGAACACAAGCTCCTGAATTGTACGTTCTCGCTACAACTCGGGTAATAGGTAGATATTGGGAAATATTCGTTTGGCCTCTTAAATAAATAAAGAAAAATAAAAATAAGATCATTTTATCTCTAGGGTAGAGACTCATTTATAATATACATTTTCTTTTTCTTTTTCTGAATTATTCAGAAATATATATTCAGAAATACAGAAAATCAGACCAACTAAACTGCAACTAAACAAGCAGAAAACTAAACCAAAAATCAGTATTAAAATAAGTAACACACAAACAATATTAAAATTAAAATAAGAACCCAAAATTCATTTAATTACATTTTTAGTTTTAATTATACGAAACTATATATCTTATTTATTGGTTTTTAAATTAAAATGCATCAGGCCGTTCTCAAGTTTCAGCCTTTATTTATTTCTATAACAATATTTTAAAGAGGTAGTTTGTGAGGTTGTAGGGGTTCATCTCTGTACCGAAATCTCTGAAACTACATCTTAACTGAACCGATTTTGATAAATTATTTTACTATTAGAAGGCTCATCGTATACTCATGGGAATAGGTTCGAATTCGGTCCGGGGCATACACCTCTAACTTTCAGTTTTAAGAAATAAGAAATTAAATATCACGTGTCTCAAACGGTGAAGGAAAACATCGTGAGGAAACCTGCATATCAGAGAATTATCTTAATTCTGAAGTCGGCCAATCCGCATTGGGCCAGCGTGGTGGACTAACCCCTCTCATTCTGAAAGGAGACACGTGCTTCATAGTGGGCCAAATATGGGTTGATAATGAATGATACTCACAGGTATCAATGAAACGGTACAAGGTACATGGGTTCCCGGGGCAGATGTTGTATTTGCTGTGGAAGAGGCATTCCCTTTTTGTGAATCTCTGAACCGATTTTGAAAGATTATTTTACTTATGGGAACGAGAACTACGCGAGCGAAACCGCGGCGCGTCGGCTAGTATTATATTGATAGATAACAAAATATAATGGAGTATACACTAGAGAGGCAGTCTTAGGGGTAATCTCTGAACCGATTTTGAAAAGTTATTTTACTCATGGGAACTAGATCTACGCGGGCGAACCCGCGACGCGTCGGCTAGTATTATATTGATAGATAACAAAATATAACGGAGTATAGACTAGAGAGGCAACGTCCCTGAGGTAGGAACAACCGCAACATGCAAGCAGTTGCATGTATCATTTCTCATATTTACTCACTGGATATGACCCGTGACAGCCCAGTGGACGTGACCTCTGCCTCCGATTCCGGAGGGTGTGGGTTTAATCCGGCCCGGTGCACGCACCTTCAACTTTTCAGTTGTGTGCATTTCAAGAAATTAAATATCACGTGTCTCAAACGGTGAGGGAAAACATCGTGAGGAAACCGCATACCAGAGAATTATCTTAATTCTCTGCGTGTGTAAAGTCTGCCAATCGGCATTGGGCCAGCGTGGTGGACTATTGGCCTAATCTCTCTCATGAAGGAGACTTGTGGTCAACAGTGAGCCGAATATAGATTGTTAATTGCTTGCGTTTGATAACTTATTGAGATATAATGGTTTTATAACTTCATGTGGCACTTTATTACAAAACCCTATGGTCCGGTCAACCCTATGGTCGACATTTTTGGGTAGATCTTAGAGACAGCTGAAAACTTGTCTACCGAGAAGAACTTATCACAACCTTTTCAGAAACCATCGCGATATCCGTCCATTTTATTCAAGGGCGTAATTATATTTTATTTTAGAATTTAAACTCTCGTGAGTGTTATTCGTAATAATCCATACTTAGTACTTACTCGTTATTTATACTTATAATAAATCTGTAGAGAGGTCTATTCAGTACATGAAATATAATTCCAAAATAACTATCAGGGGGACAGATGATTAGTGATCGATACTGATGCCAAAAATGCAATCAGTAAAATTTTTGTCTGTCTGTCTGTCTGTCTGTCTATCTGTCCGTATGTTCATTATAGAAACAACTACTCGACTTGTTACAATTATTCTTCATACTCCTGGACAGGTTATAGTATACTTTTCATCACGCTACGATCAATAGGAGCAGAGCAGTGAAGGGAAATGTTGGGAGAACGGGAGAAGTTACTCCATTTTTACAGCGATACTGCTGTAAGGGCTGGATTACAGAGGTCGGTCTAAGGGCGGACGAAGTCGCGGGTGTCCGCTAGTAATATTATAAATGTGAAACTGTTTGTTTGTTTGTTCGTCTTTCACGGCGAAACGGTGGGACGAATTGATTTTAATAAGAGGATTATTAAAATCGGTTAAAAAACACTTGGTAAAGAACATACACTTCCAAAACATTTTCAGCGATATAACAATAACGTTTTTGCTCCTTAACAATGTTAGGCGAATTCATTTCTCTCATTTATTTATTTCTCCTTTTTTTTAAATTTTTAACAATGTTATACATAAAATATACAAAACACTATTAAAAACTTATAAAAAAATTCAACCCTCCCGCTGCGGGACATTTGAGTGCCCAAGCAACCGGCGGTCAGGGCTCCTGAGTGAGGAACCTCCTCACAATACGCGCCGTCTCAAGAATCACTGCCTTTTGTATCCGACTCTTGATCCAACAGTTAAGTGAAAGCTTCTTAAGGTGTTGGTCGAAGCTTTTCGCTATAAGACCATTGACTGAAACAACTATCGGAACAATAATAGTTGACTCAACATTCCACATGGCGGTAATCTCGTGAGATCCAAGTATCTCTCTCGATCTCGTGAATCCAAGTATTTTGATACATTTTCCTTTTCCGCTTTAACCAGATTATCGTCATGTGGAACAGTAATATCAACAATTATTGCACGACGCACTGACCGATCGACTAGCACTATATCAGGTCTATTGGCTACAATATACCTGTCAGTGATAATCATTCGGTCCCAGTAGAGCAATGCACTGCTATTTTCAAGAACTGACGCTGGGTCGTACCTATAGTAAGGCATCTCAAAATCGATAAGGCCATTTTGTTGGTGGATTATCTTGGCTACTTGATTATGTCTGTGCAAGTATTCGCCGTTAGCAAGGTGAGAACACCCGGACACAATATGCCTGAGGGACTCCCCAGGACGATGACACGCTCGACAGATGTCTAGAGTGTTAGGCGAATTATTATTGTCACTACGTATACCTAAGTCTAACTGTCTGTTTGTTTATTTCGCGGCTAAAATCGATTTTGATGATTTTTGGTAACTAAACAAATAAATTGGAGAGCTGAAGGCTCATAAGAACATGGACAAAGTACGTATCTACCTACTTTATGCCGCAAAAATGTACGAGTAGGAATACAGAACGGAACGAAATTGGGATTGAAAATTTTCAAGAAAATCCCTATATTTTTAAGTTATATTTATGAAATTTGGTGCATAAATTTTAAAAACACGAATTTTTGAAAAATCTTTCCTGTATTGTTGGAAGGCGTTGAACATTTGTCTGAAAGTACATCAACAGATGAACACATATTCGGCTCATTACTGAGCTCGAGTCTCCACTCAGAATGAGAGGGGTTAGGCCAATAGTCCACCACGCTGGCCCAATGCGGATTGGCAGACTTCACACACGCAGAGAATTAAGAAAATTCTCTGGTATGCAGGTTTCCTCACGATGTTTTCCCTCACCGTTTGAGACACGTGATATTTATTTTCTTAGGATGCACACTACTGAAATGTTGGAGGTGCATGCCCCGGTCCGAAGCACCCCGTTTCAATATATTTATCGTCCTGGGTGTATTATATACCTAGTATAATATCAGTTTAGATTCATTTATTTGTTTTTATTATTATAGTTTATACTATATCTTAGTATTACACACAGATATAAGATTAGCGATCTCTGTTCTGTGGTATTACATAATAGCTTAAGGTATAGAAAAATACAAATATTTACAGAACGAAATTACTGTCTTAGTATCCGCGTTTACCTGTATTTGTTATCTTGTTTTATTTACCTCTAATTATGCCTCTGCTGATAACGCCGTGAGGAACTTGTCTTTGGACAAGTTTAGCTCGGTTGTGCAGACGTTATATAAGGTGAGAAATACAAACATTTAACCAACATTAACTTTAACCTTTAAGTACCGACGTGCTATTTTAGTTAGGGGTCTGGCAGGCCCCCATAGGTTTAATAACTAAAATTTTCATGTATGTTATTGTTTAAAAAAAACTTTACTATGTATCGCTTATATATCTAGTTGTTGTATCTGTTAAACAAAATATAGAAGTTAAAATATTTATTTAATAGTTAAAAACATTTACATTGCAGCTTCACATTATTTGAGCAAAAATTGAACTCCTAACATAATTTGAGATTTATTATTAAATAAACAAACATTTTTCCTAAAAATACTTTTTTCTTAAAGATTAATAACCAAGCTAACAATAAAAATGAAAATTTAATAAACAGTAAACCAGTTTTTTTTAAATCACAAGGCACCAAATTGTAGAAAGTACCAAAGGTTATAAATGAAATTGATCTCAATGAATATTTCTTGCTCCATTCCTTCATTTCCAAACCCTTCCAATACTGATGCAAAATTATTACTCTCAATGGAGAAAAAATTGGGTCGGTATCCTCTGAGCTGGACCCTGAGCTCTCATTGAGCCATTTCGTTCATGGTCTTAAATTTAAGGCGTTTTTTGTTTTTTTTTTTAGGGTTTCTAACGCGCGTAGTACAAAAAAAGTAAAAAAAAAAGTAGTGTCAACTAAGCAGAACAAATTATTTTCATCTTAAAAGAACATAAAATATAGAATTTAATACCCAAAATAAAAAAAAAATTTGGAACCCGCATTTTTTTTTAATTAATTAAATAAAATATATATTTTTTCATTAGCTGACTACATTAATTATGTATTAATTTTTATCATAGGAACATGCTTGTAACTGACAGACAGTCAGTAATCTACGCGCAGTAAAGTTCGTTTATGGCGTTTTTAAAACAATTTTAGGATTGTCTTTTGTTTAATGCATATCTGTCTACGATTTAATGTTTTAAAAGAAAGAACTTATCAAGAGTATCTCAAATATTTTTTTTTTGTAATTTTTAAATAGTTTTTTTGTAGAGAATAGAATACAATGAGAACGTTTCCTAAAGGACTGCAGCTGGGTGTAGCGACGGCAGCTTACCAAATAGAAGGAGCTTGGAACACTGCAGGTAGGTGTAGCGACGGCAGCTTACCAAATAGAAGGAGCTTGGAACACTGCAGGTAGGTGTAGCGACGGCAGCTTACCAAATAGAAGGAGTTTGGAACACTGCAGGTAGGTGTAGCGACGGCAGCTTACCAAATAGAAGGAGTTTGGAACACTGCAGGTAGGTGTAGCGACGGCAGCTTACCAAATAGAAGGAGCTTGGAACACTGCAGGTAGGTGTAGCGACGGCAGCTTACCAAATAGAAGGAGCTTGGAACACTGCAGGTAGGTGTAGCGACGGCAGCTTACCAAATAGAAGGAGTTTGGAACACTGCAGGTAGGTGTAGCGACGGCAGCTTACCAAATAAAAGGAGCTTGGAACACTGCAGGTAGGTTCCCCCATCCCTGTCATTGGCATACCTATAACTCGTAGAATACAATTAGCTTTTTTCTAGGTATGGAACTCTCTCCATACCTTAGCCATGCGTATAAGAATTCAATTAGAACTACCTGGGCAACTTTAAGATGAGAGTAGATAGGCATCTTCTACGCAAGCACGTTCCACCTCAGGCCACATCTACACTTATCATCAGATGAGATCGTGATCAAGCGAGAGCCATATATAAAAGAATCTATTGCAAACCAATCCTTTTGAGGGTTCTGTGTCATAAATACTTTTCAAACTGTAAATTGTAGGCTAGGTTACAGATAACTGCTTATCTTGCTATTTTCAGATCGCGAGACATACTCATATCATTCTCACCATATTTGTTAGATAATTAAATAAATAAATACATACGTACAAATACATGCACACAATATTACCTTGCCCCAAAATAACACACTCGAGCTTGTGTTATGGGTGCCAAGATAGCTGATTTTATTATACATCACCATTATCAACCCATATTCGGCTCGCTGCTGAGCTCGAGTCTTCTCTCAGAATGAGAGGGGTTAGGCCAATAGTCCACCACGCTGGCCCAATGCGGATTGGCAGACTTCACACACGCAGAGAATTGAGAAAATTCTCTGGTATGCAGGTTTCCTCACGATGTTTACCTTTATTTAATTTCTTAAAATGCACACAACTGAAAAGTTGGAAGTGCATGCCCTAGATAGTTTTTAGAGTTTAGGTACATTTAATAGCAACATGAATTCTTCAACAGATAAAACACCACACATCTGGGATACAATGTGCCACAACAACCCGGAGTCTATAAAGGACAGAACAAACGCTGACGACGCGTGCAAATCTTTTGAATTCTACAAACGCGATATAGAAATGCTGAAATTCCTTGGTGTACAATTCTACAGATTTTCCATTTCATGGACTAGGGTTTTACCCACTGGTTTTGCGAACAAAATCAGTGAGACGGGATATGAATACTACAACAATATTATAAATGACCTTGTTGCTCTAAACATTGAGCCTGTGGTCACAATGTACCACTGGGATCTGCCGCAGAACCTTCAAGACTTAGGCGGTTGGGCCAATCCACTGATCGTAGAATGGTTCGGTGACTATACGAGAGTTTTATATAAACTGTTTGGTGATCGTGTCAAAACATGGATAACGATAAATGAACCGAAGCAAATTGGATTATTTGGCTACGGGGGGAAGAGAATGGCCCCGCAACTGAATGCTTCCGGTGTTGGTGAATACCTGGCGGCGAAGAATCTCGTCTTGGCTCACGCGAGAGCTTGGCATATCTATGATGAGGAGTTCAGGGATGTTCAAAAAGGTATTCCATTCCAAATCAACTTCAAAAATGTTTACTAGGAGATATGCCTCTACTAGAGAGAAAGGAATCGCACACATACCTAAACAATTTTTTTGTTGTTCTGAAAACCTTTGATGATTAAATAATTTTGTTAACGCGTAATTTTGTCAAATTGCGCCGTTACTTTCTTTCAGCAGGCATTTTTCGACCCATTTTTTTGCAAAATCGTGTAACATACAATGTTGTCAACTATTTATGTTAATTATTTTAACCTTAAAATGTAGGAATCGCAATCTAAAAAATTAATAAAGCCTATAAATAACGGGTGGTAGCCAAAACATAAATGTATTATATAAAGTAATATTTAAATCTTTAAAGCCGTTTCTGGTTTAAATTTGATGTAGGTACAAGTAACTACAATAAAGGGTAATACAAATTCTCGTTTCCAGGCGTTTGTGGCATTACAATAGCCTCCGACTTCCGAGACGCCGTAACAGACTCTGCGGAGGACGTCGAAGCAGGACTAGACGCTGTGCAGTTCGAGATCGGCTTGTACAGCCATCCCATATTCTCTTCAAAGGGTGGATTCCCAGATCGTGTTGTCAAACGCGTTGCTGCTAAAAGTGCTGAGCAAGGGTACTCAAGAAGTAGATTGCCTGAATTTACCCTAGAAGAAATAGAATACGTGAAAGGTTGGCGCATCTTGATAAAGTAATGGATTGATGCATACAATGCAATCATCATTCATCATCATCATTATCCACCTATATTCCTTCACCGTTTGAGACACGTGATATTTAATTTATCACACACGCACACATCTGAAACGTTGGAGGTGCATGCCCCACACCCTCCGGAATTGGAGGCAGAGGTCATATCTGCTGGGCTATCACGGCTCTATACAATGCAATAATTTAATCAGTGGAAAGTAGCGTTTGTTTATTATTTTTGTATAAAAATAACCGTATCTATTGATTTGAAAAATGCGTGTCGAAAACCATATAATTATGCTTTATCAATTCGAGTAAGGATGGAAACCAGCACAGTCATTTCGCGATCTCAACGAACTTTTGAAAAAGGAAATCAGCAAAAGTGCATGCTTTTCTAGGTAGCATCTACTCTAACTTGAGAGCAAGCACAGGTCTATAGTCTATAGGTACAGCATAGAAACATGTACTCTGAAGATCAATGAAACTATGCATTTTAAAAATGTTGATAAATATTGATGTTTTCAAATGTTTTAATAGGAGTAGAGACTTCATCTCGTGATAATGTCGATGTAATTTATTAATTTGTCTCTTTGTGTTTAAGGTACCAGTGACTTCTACGGTTTTAACCATTACTCTACAAGGTTTTACACACGAGATACTTACAAGTCAGGATCGAACCCCATACCTTCGTATGACGACGACATCGGTGCAGATTTCACTTATTTGGATTATGAAAAGGGAGCTCTCCCTCACGTCACTGTAAGAAACGTTGATATTATTACAAAATAATCACTAATCCGATCCGAAAACCAGAAATTGCCGGATTAAGGGAATGTACCTACAGTATTTTTTTTTAATATATACTAGCATATGCTAAACAACGTTCGTTATTAGGCTAATCTTAATCAAATCTCTTGGAATAGGTATAATAATAATAATAATAATAATAATAGTTTTTATTTAAAGGTAAAAACCCAGTGTAAAACAAACATAATAATAATAACAATACAAAATTAGTAAAAATAGTAATTAAAATTGACATTACACTAATTTAATTGTCTAACTAGTATAGGTATTATCTATACATATTCGTATGTTCTGCTACTTTCTATTAGGCTCTTGGTGCACTGAAAGCCAATGTTTATAGATTGAGCAGTCCAGACACTCAGCCAGCGTGGTGAGAATCTCATTGTTCGAGGATCGCAAACGGTACCAAAAATTTGCGATTCGCGATCGGATGATCGCGAAGAAGTCCGGTACTCTGGCCATCGCGAACATGCCCGACGCGCTGCAGTACCGCGGCAACTTCATCAGGATACGATACGCATCATTGTATTGTACCCTGATGTTGTTGCTTGCGCGTCTGGTGTACTTGGTCCAAAGTTGACATGAGTAGAAGCATAGACAGTATGCTCGAAACAATGTCACTTTGACCTGTTCGCTGCACTTTGCAAACCGACGTGCGAGCATGTTGCATCTGACAGACAGAGCACGTCGCTCCCTCTCTATATCTTCATTGTATAAGTTTGTTCGAAAAGCCGATGGGTAGATTGGGGTCCCAAGGTGCTGGAATGGCGACGCACTACAGAGCGCAGTGTTGGACGACCCCCCACCACATCAAGCCAGTCCCAAGGATTCGCGTAATGCAAGCGGCTCAGGATCGTGATATTCGGAACTCCCTACAAAAGGCGTATGGCTAATTTATTTGATTGATTGTTAAGTTTATTTTATCCATTCTTCTGCCAGTTTCTACGCAGCGTCGTGCTTACTGGAATGCTAAATTACTTTTCGGTATGTCTTTGCCGGTAGGGTGGTAACTAGCCACGACCGAAGCCCACCAGACCACACCTGAGAAAATTTAGAAAATATAACAATCCTAAACTTACCCGACCCAGTACCTTTCTCTTGAGACCACAGCACGACCAACTGCGTCAAAAAAGTCGTTAACCCTTTCATTATTTCAAGCATCTTTTCAGGTAATACCCCACGGTATAAGAAAAGCACTCAAATGGGTGAAAGACAATTGCAACAACCCTCCAATATTCATTACCGAGAACGGTTTCGGGACTTTCGGGGGACTGAAAGACCCTGAGAGGATATCCTACTACATCAAATACCTCGATTCGATATTGGACGCGATAGAAATAGACGGTTGCAATGTCACCAGGTATACTGCTTGGAGTTTGATGGATAACTTTGAATGGGACAGTGGACTGAGGTAGGAATGTTTTCCATTTGTTAACTTATCTACTACGAGTAAAGGACGAGTATAGCATAGATAATCTTTAGAAGATACATGATTTGGTTTTAGTTGTAGTAGTAAGGCAGAGACAGGCTCCACCCAGTCATAGTTGAAAACGCTGCTCTTGAGATCATAGACGAATACATTGCCCAGGACATATAATCCAGTTCGGTTGGTCCAATTTCGAGCAAGAGGTGAACCGCCGAAGCAGCTAGGCAGCCTTCGGGAATCTTCGCGATATATTTTTGCTTAAAATTCCTAAGTGCAAGACTAAAGTCTTCGAACAGTGCGTGTTGTCAGTAAGACCTATTTTCGGAAACTCGGTCGCTAACTATGGGTGTCAGGGCTGAGGAGTCTCTCAGTCCTCTCAGGACCAAAGTCACCAATAGCTTAATGTGTTGCGAAGCTGAAGCGGCAATGAGTAGGTACATAATGTCGAAGTGCTATAAAGACAAATCCGCATCGGAAAGACGATGATGACGATGACAAAGAGAGTCGTTAGATGCTGGCGGCTCAATATTGCAGTGTTTGGAAGTCCGTACATCGAGACCAAGACGGTTACGTCTAGCAGTGGACGACTAGCGGATGATGATGATGATGATGATTGTATGAGTAGGTCATGTTGACTGTGCCAATCGTCATGTTTTAATTCTATTTGGTTTTCATTTCAGTATCAAATTCGGTCTTTTCGAAGTGGATTTTAACGATGAAAAGAAGAAAAGAACAGCGAGGTCGTCCGCTGTTTGGTACAAGAAGTTAATCGCTACGAGGCTTTTAGATTACAACATTAATGTAACTGAATTGGAAGAACATGTCTTTTAAAGTTTCTTTGATCCTTTCTTAAATACAATACATTTTTATTGAATACGAATATTATGTCATTTGATCAATGCTTCTTTGTTTTTTTTCCCCGACAGTAGAAGGATAATTTTTGCACTTTAGCAGCTTATCGACCTACAAGTATGTACGTATACATACTAGGTATGTTTTACCGTAGCGCCTAAACCATATAGCGTCCGGATAAAACATATATCTGTATTTAATTAGTAACGATAAATAGATTTATCCAAATAAACGTGATAGTCAGGGATCCGTAGAATATTTTTAACAACTGATTACTATCAAGTTAATTTTTCGTAAGTAGCTTCATCTCGATGAGACGATCAACTTTTTTATTTACGAAAATTCTTAATTCTGGTAGCTAACTGAGTTGCCACGAAATAAAAAATTCTAAGCGTCGGGGCGAGATAATTAAATGAAGAAATGTATCGCGCAATTTGTAGGACATTATGTCTGATACCTATGTTGTTTATTAATTAAGCAACATTGAAAAAAACAGCTAGTTAGTATTAGTAACAACTTATATAACCTCGTTATTGATACAAGTTGGGAGGAAGGTAGTTAAACAAACTGAAGTTGAGAGAGAGAGAGAGATTTACGCACTTTTAATTTGCTAAGTTTATCGAATAAACGTTACGTGAAACAGGAGAAGATTCAAAGTTTAAAGTAATCAAATAGCAATTATTTTATTACACAAGATCGTTGTAGAAATATAACGCCCTATGCCTAACCAGAAAAATAAAAGAATCTTACCATGTAGTGGAAACAAGAACTAATTTTTTCATCAGCATACTGCACACAGGGTTAAACAAAACAGAGAAAACTACGGTTAATATATACTGGGTCCTAAACTTCTGGGTTTATAATACGTCAGTATTTCCTTATGAACTGGTATGCAGGGCCGTAAAATAAATTGAAAAAAAACATACAGACGTTTTATGTCAAGCTGACGTTGACATAAAACGTCACCTTCAATAAATTCGCGAAAATGTCAAAAAGTTTAGTTGTCAAAAAGTGTTCGACTGTGTTGAATGTGTTAGATTTTTTAAATTATTAAAATACGTGACCCCAAAAAAAAATGTATATTTATGAATTACCTTACGATATAAATAAGGAACTGTGTCGATTGTTAGACAACGATGAAGACTGGAAAGAGCTAGCGGGCCATATGAAATATTCAGCGTTCGATGTTAACGTAAGTGAAATTGCAAACAATTTATAAACATGTATAACTTTTGGGGTTTTTCCCAACGTTATGTGATGGTACCACGAGATCGGTGGAAATTCCGGATGCTATTAAAAGGACTACGTATTTCTAAATTCTTATTCTTACAAGTTAACGATTATCCTTGTTTTCGTAATTCAGCATAAAACCGTGATTCATTTATTGTTTGGGTGGACTCCAAATACAGTATCTTGCCCTATTATAATACAATATAGATTCTATGATAGAGATAACAAACCATTGGGTCAGAGCTTGGAACTTTTAACTTATTATCATAATGTGACGAATTTTTAAACAACTTGTTTTTGTCTCAGTTCTGTTACTTTTATCCTAAAGTTAGGTAAATGTATTCATGATTGTTGTAATTATGATCATATTCAAATTAAAATATTATATTCAAATATATATTGATTTTTTATAAAATATTATTCAAAATATACAAACTATATCTAATTGTTCTAAGCTTATTACTCAATCAAATTAATTTTAATTAATTTAAGAACAAGTTAATTTTAATTATTATGGTGTGTGAAACACGTTCACATCTAAGGCACAGTGTGTAAACAACTAACAACTTCCCTTCTTTAGTTAGCGAGCTCTTCTAGCTTCTCTTATATTAAATCTTGAATCTCCGATACATTCAATGTGAATCTGTGGACACCTACCATAAAAGAGAAAAAATAATATATAATGGTATTTTATATTGCACTACTTTTTTTTCTACTTGGCAGGAATGTAGCAAGTTTTTTTTAAATATGACCAATATTCAGATTCCCCTCCAATTAGTCGGGAAAGACTGTATTAGGAGTGGGTACGACAATAGACCAACGGGGCGGAGATCGAACCACCACCCCTCGGTGATGAGTCGACCGCTCTAACTGTTAAGCTATTGAGGCTCTAAATTAGGTTTGTTTGATGTATACATTAAGGGCACGAACATGAACTTGTACATTAAAAAGAGTATGTTGTGGCTTAATATTTACACTATACATAATATATATACTGAACTAATTAACATTAATTTGCGTCACACACAACTACTAAACTACTGACTTGATCCTTAAATTGTTGTATGTACTTGCGTAAGATTGCGGAAAGAAAAATTTAACATTTATACTCATTTTATAAAGACTTTATTTGTTTGAACGTGCTAATCTCAGGAACTATGGTACAAAATGAATAAACATCTTTTGAATGAAATACAGATTTTTTTTAGAAGAAAACCTCAGTAAATGTTATACAATAGGCCAGGGGCGGGGATGTGCATTCCCTTTTCAGTCAATTTGGTTCTGTAGCTTCAGCATAAAGGAGTAACAAACACACGAATTTTTGCCAACAAAATCCTAGTGTGATACGCCGGCAGGCTGCTACAGTTGATAGTAAGCCAGAGTTGTAATTAAATGGCCCCTGATAACAATTACCATATTTGGTTCTGCAATCATTGTTACAATAATTACAGGAAATACAACAGATAGCCAGACGTCAAGAAACATCACCGACAGGGCAGCTACTCACGCAGTGGTCTCAACTAAACCATAAAGTAGAAGAACTGTTCATGTTGCTATACCACATGAAACACATAACTGCTCTGAGATGCCTGACCCCCGTGGTGGACAAGCCGTTCCACAGGCTGCTACAGAAACATGACAGCAAGACTGTGAAGGACAAGCATCCCCTATCCTATGAGGGTAAGAAAATAATTATAAAGCTGAAATGTTTGTTTGTTTGAACTACTGCTTCAAATAGAGAAATTATTTTTGTGTCAGATAGTCCATTTATAGAGAAAGAGTACATTTCAAAATTCAATTACTTCAAGTACTTAGGTGTAGTTTAGCAGTTTTGAAACATCAGGGATAGACTAATGGAACACTACAATAGGAGCGGCGTATTAATGAAAATGAAGCAATACCAGAAAATGTCTTTTGAGAGCTTCCGATACGTGCGCTGCGTAAATGATTGAAATTAAATAAAATTCATGTGTTACGGAATTTTTCCTCTTCCCAAAAAAAGGCAAACGAAATCGCTACTACTCGAGTAAGCCAACTAGACACCTTAGTATATTACGTAAAGCGGGTTTCAGATAGGAATACTAATGTTTAAGAGGACAAAACAAAACCAAACAAATTATATTATTTTATTATGAAACATGGCTAAAACTCACGTCGCAGTCCGCGGCACGATCCAAACTGTCTGATAAGTCTGACTCGTGCCGCGTTGCAAGAACCAGCTCATGACGAAGAGCCGTATGAGTTCTAAACTAGTCGGGCATACTCCGACCTTGTGTCACGTGAGTATTAGCTGTGTTTATAATAAATTAATATGAACGATAGTTTAAATTCTAAAATACAGTCATTATGTCGAAAAAATCGGCTCAGATGCAAATTAACTGAGAAAGCTGAATTTCAGATATGACTTGGCTAGGAAAGCTTAACTTCAAATGTCGACCAAGATTTCCTATATGCATTTTGAAAAAGGGTACATAAATATATTATAATAAAAAATAAGTGGAATAAATATAATATTTTTAATTTTTACCAACCCCAGAAACCTGATGACGCAATACTCAACGTGCCTAGTTGGCTTGGTTGAGTAGTAGAAGGTATATCTATATTTATAATAAATCTGTATATGAAATATATTTCCAAAATAGAAATCTTGATTAATGATCGATACTGATGCCAAAAATACAATCAGTAAAATTTTTGTCTGTCTGTCCGTTTGTACGTTCGTTAAACAAAAACTACTCGACGCATTTTAACGAGACTTGGTACAATTATTCTACATACTCCTGGGTGTGGGCAGGTTATAGTATAATTTTCATCACGCTACGATCAATAGGAGCAGAGCAGTGAAGGAAAATGTCGGGAAAACGGGAGAAGTTACTACATTTTTACAGCGATACTACTGTAAGGGCTGGATTAAAGAGGTCTAAGGGCGGACGAAGTTGCAGGCGTCCGCTAGTTATAAATAAAGTTCTACTGTGACTAACGCAAGTAATTACTATAAGTAAATATACGCATATTTTATTAATAAATAAGTTGAACAGATCATTGCATTATTATTTTGTTGCAGGTAATTTGAATAAGCAGAAGACGCAAAAAGTTCACGGCAGTGATTCATCGGGCATACCGTTACCTGTCATGCTTTTTGAAGAGGTACCTACTCGTATACATTCATCTATAGTCTGTTCATACAAGGTGTCCCGTAATAGTACGGCTTACTGTACAGGACGATAGCTGACATCAAGACCTACCTACTTAAATATCAAAATATTTGCTAGCCGAAGAAAGTTATATTGATTTCCCACAAAATACAAAAATAATATCTGTATATACTGATATCATATATAAGATATTCCTATGTCGCGTCTGTCAATCTGTCTGTACGCGATAAACTTGAATAGTACTGAACGGGTTTTCATGCGGTTTTTACCAATAGATAGAGTGATTCTTGACGAAGGGTTTGATATAATATAATAAGGCTATAAGTAAAGTTTCAAATAACAATAAGTAATAATTGTTGGAGGAGTCACTAGGAACTGGACTGGGTCACTGGACGTCTACTGCTGGACATAGGCCTATTGCATGGACCTCCAAACACAACAGTCTCAAGCCGCCAGCATCCAGCGGTTTCCTGCGATCCGCTTGATCGGTTCACCTAGTGGGGGGTCGACTAACAGTGCGCTTCCGCTGCGGGATCGCCACTCCAGCACCTTGGGACTCCAACGTCCATCTGCTCTTCGAACTATGTGCCCCGCCCTTTGCGACTTCAGTTTCGCGACTCGCTGAGCTATGTCAGTGACTTTGGTTCGTCTGCGGATCTCCTCATTCCTGATTCGATCACGCAGAAAAACTCCAAGCATAGCTCGCTCGATGCCCCGCTGAGTGACTTTGAGCCTTCTAATAAGGCCTATAGTCAGCGACCATTTTCGGATCCGTAGGTCATCACTGGCAACTCGCACTGATCGAAGACTTTCGTCTTCGGGCACTGAGGAATTTCAGTTGATAAATATTGATACATAATGTTAAACTTAGTTATTTTGTTTTTAAACATTGTATAATATTGCAGAGGAGACATGTTCCAGTCCGCAGTGAGGCGGCGGTGACCACGCACACAGACACGTCTATAACGGATAGCAGTAAGGTATAGTTGGTCTCTGATGCTGTAAGTGCTGCAAGCTCCTCCTGGTGTAGATGGGATCCCAGCGGCGTCACCGGGGCTTTAGGCGAGCACAGAAGCATCGCCTGATGGGGGCCGAAGGCAGAAGCAGGACGGAACGACTCTCTGAGACTCTGACCTTTTTTTCTAATTTTTTATTCTTTACAATTCTTTACTTTATTTGCCCTTGACTACAATATATAAATAAGATGGAAGCGGGCTAACTTGTTAGGAGGAGGATGAAAATCCACACCCCTTTAAGTTTCTACAAGACATCGTACCGGAACGCTAAATTGCTTGGAGGCACGTCTTTGTCGGTAGTGTGGTAACTAGCCACGGCCGAAGCCTCGCACCAGCCAGACCTGGACTAAATTATCAAATTATTTGAAATTAGAAGCCTCAATAGCTCAACGGTAAGAGCGGTCGGACACCGAGGGGTGGTGGTTCGATCCCCGCCCCGTTGGTCCATTGTCCTAACACTGTCTTTCCCGACTAGTTGAAGGAGAATGGTAATATTGGTCATATTATGAAATACATGGTAAATATTCTTTTTAAAAAAAATAAGAAGACCTCACTTGGTCCAGCCGCGGATCGAACACAGAAATAAGACCCTGTCTAGCTTGTTTGTGTTGCCTGGGGGCTGGGAAGTATTGTCGTTCGTTATGTCATCGTCAGGATCGTAAAGGACGTTTTTGGGACGCCTCTGAGTTAGCTTTAAGGTTAGGAGTGTAGTTGCAGGCCTCAACCACTAGTTTTTGGGATGGATGGCAGCTCTTCGGCAACAGTTTCGAGAGAGCTGTTTCATGTAATTAGCTATTGAAGGTAAATCTAAGTCTCTATAGAAGTCGTTATTATGTACAAACCACTTGTCGCAGAAATCAGTTTTGCAATGTTTGGAGCGGCTTAAGGGTCGTTTTGGGACGGTGGGCAAACACTACACTAGCGTAGGACTACTTTTAATATGTAAGTTCGCTTCTCCATACAGAACACATCATCGACGCAAGGCAAGCCCGACATACTGGACGACGAGTTCCTGCGGCAGGTGTCCGCCATCCCGATGCTCAAGTACGAAGACCTGAAGGAAGCGACGAACAATTGGAGTGAAAGCAACCTGTTGGGCAGGGGCGGGTTTGGCCAAGTGTTCAAAGGTAATCGACACATAGAGATAAAATTGAAAAATAATGTGATTTTGTCTGTTGTGATTTTTAGATAACTGTGTTATTTCAAGCTACTAACAACTAAGCCTAATTTATTTATTTATTTACGTACACTTACAATATACATATAGAGACATACACAAATAATATATAACTAGCTCACATTGACTTATACGTACATCTATTAATACACCTAATTAAAAAGAATAGAAGAAATAAGTGAATTTTGATTTGATTTGATTCAAGTGCAAGTTTAGGCAGATTGTGAGCCTCACCTATTGATCGACTGTACGTTACCACATTCTGGCAATAAATGATTTTGATAAAAATGATAAGAAAACTAATGTCGAACAAAGGTTTCACAACATTTGTCAGGACAACTTAATTAACAAATCAAACTGTAACCAAAATAAGACCCTAGAATGGCAGAGAATGACTTTGAGTGAAGTCACGCACTTGTGAACGTTGTGTGTAGGGTTAAAGTCGCCTTTGACTGTTAACAAACTCTCCTTTTCCACTCAAGCCACTCTCTATCCGCCTATCCCAAGTATCCCATAAAGAGTTACACAACAAGAGATGTGGACGGCTCGAACGCCACGAGCACACTGAAGCCGTCCGTACCGCAAGTCGTTGCAACGCGGCGATAACAGTATGTATCACACAATTGCTATATATTCCAGGAGAATGGAAGCTGTCGCTGGTGGCGGTGAAGAAGTTGAGCAGCAACGACGCCAAGAACAAGGAGTTGATCCGCGAGATGTGCCTCAACCAGTACCGGCACGACAACATCCTGCCACTCTACGGGTACAGTCTTGGAGGTGAACTTTGTATTGATACTTGTATGAAATCACAACAATAAATAGTCCATTATTCATTTTATAAAACTTCTAGCGGATTACTTGTGTCGTAGAAACCGAAAGGGATTTAATTTCATCCACCTCCTACCAAGTTAGCCCGCTTCCATATTAGATTGCAACATGTTAAGGAATAAAAAACACAACACATAAAAATTCGTATTTTTGGTTTCAGTAGTTTAGCTTTAAAAGGGCATTAAAGATACTGAAACCAAAATTACATTTTTTAATTTTTAGTCCTTTTTTATTCTTAACATGTAGCCCTTGACTACAATCCCACCTCGGTAAGTGATGATTTTCTTTAAACAACAAACATTTTCAAAATATCTTCAATGTACAGAATTTGTCCTGTTACAGTTTTATTATAAGTATAAGTTATTATAAAGTTCAGGATTCCGTTGATCAGGTCCGGAAGCGTGCCTGGTGTACCAGTTCATGGCGGGCGGCTCCCTGGAGCAGAGACTGCGCCACCGGTCTGCGCACCCCCCTCTGTCGTGGTCACAGCGGTACAGGATAGCGCACGGCGTCGCCAGGTAATGTCCCAGGCGTCACATGCTGCGCCACCGGTCTGCGCACCACCCCCTGTCGTGGTCACAGCGGTACAGGATAGCGCACGGCGTCGCCAGGTAATGTCCCAGGCGTCACATGCTGATATGAATGTTTGTTACTCTTTCACGCCTCGACTCCTGAACCGAATTAGCTGAAATTTGGTATTGAAATATATTAAAGCATGGATGAACACATAGGCTACTTTTTATCCCGGAAAATTCTATGATTCCCGAGGGATTAGTGACGAAGTCGCGGGCGTCCGCTAGTGTAAAGTGTATCGTCGAGTGTGCCGTTCCAGAGGTCTCCAGTTCCTGCACACCATGGCCGGCACGCCCCTCATCCACGGCGACATCAAGCCCGCCAACATCCTGCTGGACCAGTGCGTCATGCCCAAGATCGGGGACTTCGGCCTCGCCAGGAAAGGGCCCTACGGAGACGACCGGACGCATTTGAAAGTGTCCAGGTAACACATTGGCTATATATATTACATACACATTTACATATTTCCACTTTTTTTTTATTCTTTATAAAATAGCTCTTGACTACAATTTCACATACATCAAATATCCAAAGCTGCTCTGATAGGATCTTACCAAATGTGTCTAGGCAGGGAGAACAACACGAGCAGAGAACGGGAAGAGTTGGTCGATCGTCAAGAAATTCCTTAACCCTACATCCTGTAGTCACAAGTTCAGGACTCTGCTCGGAGTTCGTCTCTCTACCACGCGATGGACCCGGCACCCGCACGGTGAATTCATGGAATGCTAAGATATTCGTCTCATGTCACTGTTTCAATGTGCTTGTAGATGCCAGCTCGTATTGTTTGAATTTTGATTTTCCTACGTACATTTTGTAATGCTAAACCGTTTTAGTTAACAGACACAGAAAAACTATTTTATTTGTCTGTTTGTATCGATACTTATCCCCCTCACATACTGAGGAGATTCGTGTTCAACAGTGAACCGAATATGGGTTGTTAACTCGGACTAATTTCATAAGGACTAGTATCGCACCCAAATTCACAAACTAAATTGTCTGTCATTTTTTAAGGAAAGCTTAGGATTTGGTATATCATATACTGCACTAGAAGTTGTTGACCATTTTTTTACACCTTTTTTTACACCTCACATCTATTCTATAGACAGCTTTTATTATCGCTTTATATCGTTGATCATAAGCTTTGACAGGAGAGTATAGTTTAGGCAGGTCCACGTAATTAGTCTGAGGTTGTTGACGACGATACTTGCCGTTACATCAGAGTGCACGGCACGCGGCCGTACCTGCCCGACGAGTACCTGCGCTCGCGCGTGCTGTCGCCGGCCGTCGACGTGTTCAGCTTCGGCGTGCTGCTGCTGGAGATGGCCACGGCGCTGCCCGCCGCCGACCGCGCGCGCGCCGCCATGCTGCTCAGCGACCACGCGCACCAGCTGGCCAGGGACGGGGTCGACTACGGTAACTGTTGTACAGCTGCGGCGTGCTGCTGCTGGAGATGGCCACGGCGCTGCCCGCCGCCGACCGCGCGCGCGCCGCCATGCTGCTCAGCGACCACGCGCACCAGCTGGCCAGGGACGGGGTCGACTACGGTAACTGTTGTACAGCTGCGGCGTGCTGCTGCTGGAGATGGCCACGGCGCTGCCCGCCGCCGACCGCGCGCGCGCCGCCATGCTGCTCAGCGACCACGCGCACCAGCTGGCCAGGGACGGGGTCGACTACGGTAACTGTTGTACAGCTGCGGCGTGCTGCTGCTGGAGATGGCCACGGCGCTGCCCGCCGCCGACCGCGCGCGCGCCGCCATGCTGCTCAGCGACCACGCGCACCAGCTGGCCAGGGACGGGGTCGACTACGGTAACTGTTGTACAGCTGCGGCGTGCTGCTGCTGGAGATGGCCACGGCGCTGCCCGCCGCCGACCGCGCGCGCGCCGCCATGCTGCTCAGCGACCACGCGCACCAGCTGGCCAGGGACGGGGTCGACTACGGTAACTGTTGTACAGCTGCGGCGTGCTGCTGCTGGAGATGGCCACGGCGCTGCCCGCCGCCGACCGCGCGCGCGCCGCCATGCTGCTCAGCGACCACGCGCACCAGCTGGCCAGGGACGGGGTCGACTACGGTAACTGTTGTACAGCTGCGGCGTGCTGCTGCTGGAGATGGCCACGGCGCTGCCCGCCGCCGACCGCGCGCGCGCCGCCATGCTGCTCAGCGACCACGCGCACCAGCTGGCCAGGGACGGGGTCGACTACGGTAACTGTTGTACAGCTGCGGCGTGCTGCTGCTGGAGATGGCCACGGCGCTGCCCGCCGCCGACCGCGCGCGCGCCGCCATGCTGCTCAGCGACCACGCGCACCAGCTGGCCAGGGACGGGGTCGACTACGGTAACTGTTGTACAGCTGCGGCGTGCTGCTGCTGGAGATGGCCACGGCGCTGCCCGCCGCCGACCGCGCGCGCGCCGCCATGCTGCTCAGCGACCACGCGCACCAGCTGGCCAGGGACGGGGTCGACTACGGTAACTGTTGTACAGCTGCGGCGTGCTGCTGCTGGAGATGGCCACGGCGCTGCCCGCCGCCGACCGCGCGCGCGCCGCCATGCTGCTCAGCGACCACGCGCACCAGCTGGCCAGGGACGGGGTCGACTACGGTAACTGTTGTACAGATTGTGTCTTTGTGCCAGGAATGAGCTCTTTGTTAGCGGGTGCGTCTCACCGGCTGTCGACGTAATTAACAAGTTAGTATCTTACGACCGTCTGCAGTTTAAACTTTGAATATTAAAGGACGTGTCCCAAAATGGGCCTTTGTAATTTACTAGCTGACGCCGCGCAGTTTTACCCGCGTGGTTTTCCGTTCTTGTAGGAAAACAGCGATAATATATAGCCTATAGCCTTTCTCAATAAAAGGGCTATCTAACACTGAAAGAATTTTTCAAATCGGACCAGTAGTTATGATATCAGCGCGTTCAATCAAACAAACAGACAAACTCTTCATCTTTATATATTAGTTTAGATAAGCAGGTCGATAGTATGTTTTATGGGTAGATTATACAAATTGATGTTAAGAAAATATTTTTCAGAATTTTTGGAACCCACATTGATTAGATAAATATTTTTTTCACTACTCTTGCTCATAAACACTGTCATATTACCACTCCACAGCGGGGCTAAACAAGCATATTAGCCTCTAGGGGCTAAAGTAATTTTGTTTTTTTAATTCTTGTCTGTTACGAATACTAGCCAAGTACTAGCCTACTATAAAACGGAGGAGGTTTCATTCTAAAATAGAATCATTATAGGTAAGGCCCTGATTGTTTTGAAAAATAAATAATAAAATTTAAATTGGAATTAAATGCACCGTTCTTGTCTGTGGAACGCGTTTATTTTTTTATTTAATTTTATTGAGTTGCGAATAGAGCGACATTTGAAGACATGGGACATCCTTTACGGTGTAATACCTTTGCCTTTTTCTCATGTGAAAAAAATAAAATTAAAAAGCGAGAATTTAAAAAAACTATTGGCGTGAATAATACACACTTGATTTTTTTCAGAAATTCATTGTCAATTTGTGACCGTAACTTACATATTTTTCAACAAGAATTGTTATTATTGTCTTCATCTAGTGAGAATAGTAATCTTAATTTGGAGATGGATGAAATTTTCAATCTGTTACCATCAAAGTCGAAACGCATTTACTTAAATACTTACTTACGATACCTACGAATACCTACGAAAAATTTAGTAAGTGGAGAAAACAACAACGAATGGATTTACTTACGAAAGGAGTTTTTTAAACTATTATCTCCCACGTTTACCTCACATTCATTATTCATCTTCACAGTAGTCGGAAATTATGTTACCGGGTAAAAACATCTCCCTTAATATCCAGAATTGTAGACTTTGTACATTTAATTTTCAATTAAAACATTGAACAATGTACTATTTTTTTTAAAAGCAGAGTGTAACACGTGGGGCTAAACCCATTATAAACTCGGTTTCTATTTAGGCGGCCTAAAAATACCTCGTATATAATGGGTCTTTTTAGCCCCTTGTATAACAATCTACTTTTTGTTTTGTTCCCTTGTCTACAAATTAAACATAGACAATACGGTAGAAGTGATTAAAACAGACAATAAAAACACCTGGAATTTAATTAATATCCGGTGTAAGCTGTCACTGTCATGTAATATTGTCAACTAACTAATTGTTAACTCGTAGACAAAGAAGCTTTAAACAAAAAAATCCTTAAATTCTTTTAAAAACGCCATAAACAAACGCTACGACGCGAAGGTCACTGACAACCTGTCAGGGTGTGAGTTACAAGCATGTTGCCATGACAAACATTCTAAATTAATGTTGTCAACATATAAAAAAAAACATTTTATTTAATTAATAAAAAAATGCGGGTTCCAAAAATTTTTTTGTTTTGGGTTTTAAGCCCTATAATTTATGTTCTTTTAAGATAAAAATAATTTGTTCTGCTTACTTGACACTCGGAATAAAGGCCCAGCCTCCATACAAAATTGGGACATGTCCTTTAAACAATATGTAATTTAATTATCGTCTTTTAACTATGGGCCTTATTAGAAGGCTCAAAGTCACTCAGCGGGCGATGGAGCGAGCTATGTTTGGAGTTTCTCTGCGTGATCCAATCAGGAATGAGGAGATCCGCAGACGAACCAAAGTCAATGACATAACTCAGCGAGTCGCGAAGCTGAAGTGGTAATGAGTAGGCCACATAGTTCGAAGAGCCGATGGATGTTGGGGTCCCGCTCGATCCACTAGGTGAACTGAGGACATCAAGCGGGTTGCAGGGAGTTGCAGGATGCTGGCGGCTCGAGACCGTTTTGTTTGTAAGTCCATGCAAGAGGCCTATGTCCAGCAGTCTCAGACCAATTATTGTATAGGACCTGCCTCGCTAGACGTTACTTTTCTGTCAAAGTATATGATCAACGATCTAATGCAATTATAAAAACTGTCTCTATAGAATCGATGTTAAATAGTCGTAATCGTGTTCGTCGATTAAAGAGCTCCGTAAAATAACTTTTTGTGTAAAAAACGGGCAAAAACTTCTAGTTTAGTATAAGATATATACAAAATCTAAGCTCGTTTTCCTCAGAAAATGACAGACAATTTTGTTCCTGACTATGAGTGCGATACAGGTCCTTCTATAATTGGTCTGAGCCAGCAGTGGACGTCCATCGGCTGATAATGCTGACGATCGTCTCTTACAGCGACGCTGGAAGACCGCAGCCTGGCCGCGATCCAGGACTCGAGCCCGCAGATGTGCCGCGAGTTCGTGCGCGCCGGGCTGCTGTGCACGGAGCGCGCGCGCCGCCTGCGCCCCGCCATGAGCGACGTGTACCGGCGGCTCGACGCGCTGCAGCTGCCGGGGAAACACGTCGCCTAGCCATGTCATATTGAATTTATATATGTTGAAAGTGACATTATTCATTTGTGACTACGATGCCCGCAACTTTGTACGTGTAAAATTATTTATTTTACAAAATTATCGCGGAAATCGTGGATTTTTCCGGGATAAAAAAAGAAAAAAGTATGTTACACAACTATAAGCACTAGTTATTTTGAAACCACAGAGGTAGTTATCTTCAATTGCAACAGATAAACAATTTTATTTTTATATTGATGTGCTAAATTCGTTTTTATTCACTAGCGTGGAAAGTGATTTGGATTTCTAATGTAAAACTGTGTAAATTGATTTTTCTTGTGTAGTGATACAAAGTTGTGTGTTAATCACAAATAAAATTGAATTCCTCGATAGGTTTTATCTAAAGCTGGTTTGGAAGTCTTTGGCGAAGACATATCCAGCAAAGCGTATGAATTATTATTGCCTTATAAATCAAACGAATTTAATATTTTTGAGATTATATTCCATAAATTAAGTTTTTAATTAATAATTATATTACGTGGAGAAAGATTTTTATTATAGGTACTTAATAATGTGTAAGTATTTTGCTTATTTATTTAAAATTATTTTTAAGACGAATCTATAATATATTTTAGACGAGTATTTAGCAAACTATACTACGACTATTTGAAACACTTTTGAATGCATTTTAATCTAAATAGACATTATACATACTTATAAAATATATATGAACTGTCTTTTTGTAGTGACTCTGTAACCTACTTTCGGAAGTTTGTAAGTTTTGGATGTAGCGGTAAGGTTCTATACACCTTACCTACACCTTATTTGCATGAGGATTTTAAGGAATCTATTAATAAGCTCCCAATCGAATTGTTTTCTTTTTTCGGCCACGGAGGCCTTATAGTACAATAGACTTTTCACCATGTAGCCAAAATTGGAATTAACCTTCGAACGAAAGGCTGTCGCACTTTTAGTGCAAACCTTTGCACTAAAAGTGCGACAACAGCGGCACCTTCAATGGGCTAAATAAGTTTGTGGTACTTTATAAATTAGAACCTCAGAGCAATTGCACCTTAGGACCAGTATCGCACTCAAATTCACCAACAAAATTGTCTGTCGTTTTTTGAGGCGGGCAAGGTAAACTCGCACATCGAAAATATTTAACACCATTAAATATAATATGCTGTGTCTTTACACAACTATAAATTTAAATCGTTATACACACACGTGTAATTTTTACACAGTGAAACATCGATTATATAGATGCAATTTGTATGAAGTCGTTAGATCGTGATCATATACTTTTGACAGACGTGTAGCGAGGCAGGTCCTCAGGTAATTGGTCTGAGATTAGAATTAAAACTATGCCTTACTATTATCTGTGAGTATTCGTAGTGATGTTTTTTGTAAATACACGATTGTATAGGCCAGTAGTTGTATAAAGTTTTATCTCATGTTATCGATTGAATATCTCTATTTTTATAATGAAATATAATTCGATGGTAATCTATTGTCACATTATTTTTTATTTTATAAACCTGCTGTCTTTAATTTTGTGGAAATCGTGTCTTTTTTCGTATCTATAATATAAATGAATCGCTAAATGTGTTGCTAAGCGCTAATCTCGAGAACGGCTGAACCGATTTGGCGAATTCTTTTTTTAGAATTCCTTGAAATACGATGGTATTTATGGAGTTTTTTTTAGGGGTACGTAGATCGTGTGTAGGGTAGGGTACGGATGATCGAGCGCACTTAAAAGTCAAAGCGTAGCTTGACAAGCTAATTTTTTTATGAATATTTGCTATTTTTTTTTAATTCAATCCAATATTCCCATTCCCCTCCAACTAGTTGAGAAAGTAGGAGTGGGTATGAGTCCAGGGGAGCGGAGATCGAAGCACCTTCCCTCGGATGAGTACGGGCCTTATACCGTTGAGCTATTGAGACTAAAGTAAGCTACCATCATCATCAGTATCACCTCATATTCGGCTCACTGTTGAGCACGGACCTCCTCTCAGAATTAAGCTAATAGTCCACCACGCTAACCCAATGCGGATTGGCAGACTTCATACACGTAGAAAATTAAGAAAATTCTGTGGTATGCAGGTTTCTTCACGATGTTTTATAGTAGGTGAGCTATGTATAACATACTTACTAACTTGAAGATTAAATAAAAAAGCATTCCAATCAAAATATATTTTGATTCAAATACACGACATACATAAACTAAATTGTCACAATTTAATAAACAACTTTATTTTCACAATTTCATACACATTACTATAAACATAAAACGTGATCAAAATAAGAATAGGAATGATAGGAAATAATTAATCGGTCCGCCATTTTGTTTTATCTGTCAGCGTTGGCTTTGACAAGCGACAGTTGTAACTTGTAGCGCTAGGACATTTCTATTCAAATTTTGTATCCCTTATATTTAGATTAATAATTACTAGTTCACAATAATTTAATATAACAAAATACATCTAATAATACGTTTAACGATACTATTATTTGAATGATCATTAACTTTAGAAATCCTAAATAAATTGTCATTTCAATTGTTATCACGTCTAGTAAAAATATAATTGTGACTGTTTATTTTTTTAGATAATTCGGCTCCTGAAACATATATTATCAGTTTTAAACTAAACTCTATAATTTTCTAAACAGTGGAAAAAAGTTGACAATTACTTTTTTGGGTTGTCAAGTATTATGTCCATAAATAGCTTTCGCGAAAGATTTTCAAGTGGAGCGTTAATTTCACATTTATACATTGCAAAATTACATTATTATATTGCCAATCCATTTTATAATTTCACACTCAAAAGGTATATTTTAGAAAAAAAAAAACAATATTCTAAATCTTAATTTACTTAAAAAATAACAAATATGAAAAATACATCAATACATCACTTGATTTAATAGGTAAGTGTAGGTACACATATATTTTCATTACTTAGATAAATTTTATTTACAAAATTAAATTTCTATAATGAGGCTCATCCATTCCATTCATACTAATCCTTTATTCTGTATCGACCATATTTATACAAAAATTTAGATGATTTTAATCCATGTTGAATAAAATGAACTTTAATTAGTTGTGATTAAATCCACTTTACTTTAAAGAAAATTGACGTTTGAATCTTAATGCGTTTATAAACTATGGCCGTATGAGTTTAATTCACAATAAGAAAATAACATTTAATAATTTGATGATCCTGTATGTTACATCTGAGAGTTTAACCATAATATTTATTTAAAAATGTTATGCTTTAAAAAAAGTAATTACAATCGTGACTTAGAAAAACAAAAATTATACTTTGAAATGTAGGTATCAAAAATCATAATAATTTGTGTTGCTATAATATATTTCGTTTTTTTTTATAAAGTGAAATAATAAAGGTATAGGTAGACGCTTAGTTTTTTTTAATGGTGACGTCGATAGGAACCATCTGTCTTGTTTTATAGATATTATATTTTGGGAAGACGGTTTGACTGCGGTCGTGATAGTACAATGTACAGACATGCATTAGTGTGTGTGTAAACTTAAAGTATCAGCAAAGCAACAAAATATCAACAATGTATCTCGTAGATTCCGATAGGTACATTATGATATAAGTGCGGTAAGTTGAAAATTACAGCCGAGGCGATATTGCAGCTCGAGCCGAAGGAGAGAGCTATAGTAAGGAAGCAGAAGCTGTAATTATCAAAGCGCACGTATGTCATACGACGTTTTATAACACATTTGTGAGGAAACACACTTTGGACACACTTTCTGAAAATTAATTTACATTTTTGCTTATTTTCCCTAAGTTGACATTTAAATACGCTTGTCATTTTTGCACAGATAGCGAAAGGCGCACACTATTGGGTTTATTTTACGCAAATGCACCAAAAACAGCCAGTATTAATCATATAGTAAATTCAATATTTGTGTTTCTGTTAATTATAAATGGTTGTCATTAATTGTCAAAATTATTAAAATGAAAGAAATAAATGTTTATTTATTATATTTTATCTCACAAAGATAATTTTGTTCATAAAATGTTGAGCACTTTTCTGACATAAAATCTCTTTGCTAAGATTTAAAATAGTACCGTTAATTTTTAGACGGATGATAAAGGTTTTATAATACATTACGGCACGCGTGCGTAGTGAGATACATTACGATATTGAAATTGGTGAAATAAGGTCCATGTAATAATAATTATTAATTACACAATGCTTTCCTTTAGTTTATACAAAGTACCTGTCACACTGTGGCGTGCACAGGGTTATAGTTTGGCAAGTGCGTCGGTGACACTCCCATGGTCCGCGGGCGTCGGGTGACTTGCAGCTCAAAACAAATCAAATTCTTAGATGAGTCCGACGATCTGTTAAGTTATTTGTTGTCAAGGTGATCAAACATTTTTTCATCAACCAAGAATTTTGTAATTTTATTTTGTGTTTTTTTAGGGTTCCGAACGTACGTACAAAAACGGAACCCTTATTTTATAAAACAAATGAAACTTTTTCTGTTCAAATTCTGTCAACGAATATTATATTATAAAATTTAATTAAATAGTTAGTTAATCTATAATACGCATACTTGTACATTATAATACCAAGTTATGATATTCAGAGATATCTCAACACTTACTCGTAACGTAATAAGTTATGTGTAGCGTCCACTGTTTGCTGTTTGTGTGATCGCTACCCGCTCCCGGCGCCCGCGGACCATCGGGAGTGTTACAAATGTTTGATTTTGAAGTAGCCAAATTATACAGAATCAAACATTTCTCCTGACCACATTCCCAATATAGAATATTTACTACAAACTACAAAAAAGTACCAAAACACATTTATTTAAACACAATAACAGGGTTCAATATAAAATTCAATATATACTTCGCGGACACGACACAGTCGTTGACAATGGTCTTGCACAGCTCGGACAGTTTGGACGAGCGCGGCGCCTCGGCCGACACGGCGCCTCTGGCGGCCTGGCAGTCGACGCACGTGAGCTCGTAGCCGCGCACGACGAGCCGCGGGCGGCCGATGTCGTAGGAGCCGTGCTCGTTGGCGAGCAGGCCGCGGAAGCGCACGCGGTCGCGCGCGCGCAGGCGGCGCGTCACGTTGCCGAAGGCGTGCTCCAGCGCCAGCGCCACCTGCGCGCCGCGCGCCAGCAGCCCGCCGCCCGCCGGCATGTCCAGCGTCACCTCGTACGTGTACCTGCACGGACAGACGTACGTACTTCAATTATCACAATAGGCTAGTTGTTCTTAAATAGTCCCAATAACGTTCTGTTAGATTACGCGACATTACACTATTAAAACCAATGATGTTAAATACTGTGTTTACTAGGTCATGAAAAATAAGGCGCTCAAAAGAGGAAATTTCCACATCTCAATGTTAGTAGTGGTCAACAACGAACGTTATTTAAACAAATAACATCTAAATATCGTCTGCAATGTCGAGTTGTGTGTTCAAGAAATGTAAAAACTATATATAAGTACATAAATAAATAATGGAATTCAAGACAAAATTGTGTATGTATGGTATGTATCAACAAAAAAAACTTTCTAAAAAATAATAAACGAAGAGAAAATGGCAATATGTAAAGGAAAATTTAAAAAAGACCTCAATAACGCGACGTTCCTGAAATTTATTATTAACTTTAATTGTTACTTTAATGTAGTATATTGTGTGTATAGGACAGTACATTATGATACAAGTGCGGTAAGTTGAAAATTACAGCCGAGGCGATATTGCAGCTCGAGCCGAAGGAGAGAGCTATAGTAAGGAAGCCTGTAATTAGCAAAGCGTACGTATGTCATACGACTTTTTATAACACATTTGTGAGGAAACACACTTCGAACACACTTTCTGAAAACGAATTTGCATCTTTGCCTGTTTTCCATATTTTTTATTTTTATTTATTTGGGACAGAAAACATTTACATATTAGAGGTTAGTAAGGCTTAAATTACCATGCAAAGGGGTTAATAAACATGTAAACAACAACACTATCCACGAATTACACAAATTAAAAATAAAGGCGTCACAAAATATACCTACAAATAACATTTACAAGACAAACAAGGAAAGTGGTTAACATAAAACAGTCGAATCAAAAGGAAGAAGTACACAAAAGACAATAAAAATAATTAATTACAATAACATAAATAAAAACAAAGAATTTATACTACTTATTAAAATATACCAATTAACAATAATATATGTTATTTAATAAAATTTAAAATGAAAAAAAAACTTATTTATTAGTTTTTTTTTTTTCATTTTAAATTTTATTAAATAACTAATAAGTAAATGAGAGATCTATAACAGTTACAACACACTACATAACAGTTAAACCTAATTTAAATATTTGACACAAAACTGAATAATTTTTTACTGAATAATTCAATTAATTGATTGTTTTTTTTATATGATGTTAATATGAATATTTTTTTTTTTTGTAATTAAAAGTAAACAAATAATTTATATTATCAAAATATACCAAATAACAATATTATTAACAGTCAAATTGCAACTCACCGCATAACAGTTAAATACAGTTAAACCTAAATTATAATTTACACAAAACTGACTACACACTATTTAAGTTAATTGATTGTTCTTTTTTTAAAATATCTGTTATAGCTTTTTTGTACATGCTTTCGGACATACTAAATATATCGACTTCATCGAAGCAGTTATTGTACGTGTCCACAAGTCGGCGCATAGGCGAGCGTTTTCCAGCATTGTTTCTACAAAATTTAACAGTGAACAAATTGAAAGCACGCACCTTGCGTCGACCTGCGTACCTGAGGACATTAAGGGATAATTTGCTGACTAAATCAGAGCAATCATATTTATTGTGATACAGACCATGCAATATCGTTGCTTCTAAGAGCTTACGCCTGGATTCAAGTGTCAGCAGATTGTGTTTCATTAGAAGCTCAGAGTAGCTCATATGATGTATATAGCGCCCCCCCCCCCCCCTAGATAAAGTCTTGGCTACGCCCATCCATGTATGGGAATGGTTATGTAAAACACAAATAAACTCACTCATTCAAATTATTAAGATGGCAGCTCCGTCCCATTTGCCGCGCGACCGCGACCACGAACTCGCAGTCGCCCAACAGTGCACCCTCGGCGCTCCGGCACAGAGTGGAGTACTCCTCGCCGTAGTAGCAGCGCACGAGCTCGGCCAGCGCGCGCGGCAGCCAGCCGGCGAGGCGGCTCCAGCCGTTGCGCACGCCCGTCACCACGACGTCGCTGACGCGGCCCTCCCAGCGCACGCGCGCACCGTCCAGCGCCGCGCACTGCAGCTGCGCGCCCGCCGTGCCGGCCGCCGCCCACGCCGGCGCGTGGCAGCGGCGGTAGTACTCCTCCCAGCTGATGTGGTACGCGGCGTCGTCGTCGTCGGAACCGTACTCGTTCGTCAACAGGTTCTTTATGCTTTCCTTCTCCCCGAGTATCTCTACCAGCCCCGCGGGCAGCCCGTCCTCTTGGATCTGTACGAGGAACTGGTTGCTCATGTACACCAGCGTCGCCAGACCGACCGCGAGCTGGAAGAAACAGGCATTATAGACTACAACCCCTTGAACAAAAATTACATGTGAAATGAACCAACATGAATAACGCTTAGAAAGCTGTTACTATATCAGAAAATAACTCTGAGCACTATGCCGACATTTCTGAGCGGTACAGGTGAGTACGCGAATGAAGAGCAAGGTTTGCGACCCTCACCTTTCGATTCCTGCACTGGCAATATGTACAGAGTTTACGGGTAAAATATCTGTATATTTGTACAAAAAGAATTGCACAAATGCCTGCTGAGAGAATTGAGTGAGTTTTTTATCAATATGGTCAAGCCATTGCATTGTTAGTTACTTGGCTGAGAGCCAACACGAGCGTAGAAGGAGAGCATTAACTGGTTGTAAAATACGTCTTTAACCCTACTACTAGCGGTTACCAGCCCGTGATTCCGTTCGTGCTTGACCCCTTGATCTTGCGATATTTAATCCTGATTTACATCTGATAGTAGCACTATACTTGATCAATATTGTAATTAGAGGGGCCTGTAGAAGTGAACAGTATTGATTGATAGTGTTACTTTGTGTATTTTGTCACCCCTGGCGTATATCGTAGAACCTATTTGAGACATACTACGATATTCCGATATTTAGCTTTCGTAACTTAGTCGTTCCCGACAGATATTATTCAGTGACACATTGCAAATAGGTTGCCTAGTTAATAACGGCCAAACACATTTTTCTTAGTTTTTTTGCGGTCAGTTACTGGCATAATCTACTACCAGAAGGTCCAGGATGTGTTAAAAACATATCATTTCAAAAGATCAGGCTATATTTTCGATGAATGCTCCCACGAGGTTCGACTTGACGCCACCTTCAACAATTGTTAACATATTTCTATCTATTTAAACCTTGACAAATTAATTAATCAAACTTTTATCATGAAATACCATTTACTTATAAATTTCGTTCAGTAGTTTTTGAGTTTATTTCGAACAGACAGACAGACTCGGTGGTTGTTTTATAATTAAAAATGGAGGTAATCACGATACACTTTTAAACTCACCTGAAACGGTGTGACGAATTTCTTCGTAGACTCCGATTTGGCCAACAGACACGTCACGCCCAGGCCCGCCGTGAGGCCGACCAGCACCGACACGGTGTAGAACAACTTGGATATCGTCACATACTGCAGGAAAGCGAATACCGGCAGCGTCACCGTCACTACTCCCATGAGGGGCAGAAACAGGACCGAGCACACCAACGCCAACGTGCCCCGGATGAGGCCGTAGGTCGTGCTGCCGTGCGAACACGTTATGAACATTTGCAGCCAGCTCAAGGTCACGCAATGGGGCAGAGCGTACTTCAGAACCCCTCGCCAATCGCTTCTCCGAGCCATCGCAAACAAAATCACAGGTATCAGAAGTGAGAAAAACACGCGAGCGTTCAAACAAAACTCGATGCCGTTCCCGAGGATGTAAGACGGATAATTCGACACGTGCAAATCCAAAAACCGCCAGCCCTGGTGGACCACCGTGTCTTTCTCGTACGGATACTTCGCCAACACGTTGATGCCGAAGGAGATCAAGGCCAAAACGTCGGGATAAGGATTCCCGTTGGTGCCGAAAGAGAATAGAGTCAAAAACATGAGGCAGAAGGAAAGGACGCAGAACTCCGAAAACGGCACCCACTGGTTCGCTATGAACGGATACAGAAACAAGTTGAGGAACAGCGCCAAGAAGAACTGCAGAAACGGCCCCAGGTTGTTGCGCACGAACAGGTCCTCCGCCTCGTCCGGCCGCAGGGTGCCGTCGCTGTACCGCAGGAACAGGCCGGACCACTTGCGGAAGTCGACGAACTGACGCTTCGCCAGCAGCATCTTGAAGGTGCAGACGGTCATGACGATTGTGCTGGAATAGTACAGAACCAACGGCACCAAGTGGTAGAGGCCGTCCGTGCCGACAGACAGATACGCCACGAGGAGGAGAGAGAGTTCGATGTTGGAGAGCCGGAAGGAGAAGGAGCCCAAGTAGTAGAGCAGTTTCAAATACAGGACTTGCACGAACACCAGCGGGTGGAGGAAGGCGCGGTGCAGCGCGGGGATGTGGTCCAGGGCCTTGGCGCTGGGGTCGGTGAGCGTGAGCTCGCGGCTGACGAGCGGCAGCTCCCCCTGGCAGTAGTCGACGGCGGCCGACACCAGGTTGTCGACGGTGAGGTTGCGGATGTCGTCGCTGTGTGTCGGTCTGTCGGTGTAATCTGCAACAGAGAGAAACAGAAATGTCTATCACAGGATAAACATATCGGCATTAAAGCATCAAACGCTCTGTCAGTCTGGCACAACCTTGGAAAAGGTTCATCATCATCATCATTAACAACCCATATTCGGCTCACTGTTGAGCACGAGTCAGAATGAGAGGGGTTAGGCCAATAGTCCACCACGCATGTGTCAAAAGCTTTGGACCGGGTCTGGCACGAAAGCCTTTTAAGCAGCAAGCTTCCTTCCTACGGGATTTCCTCTAGTCTTTGTCATTGGATCTGAATCTTTTCGAGTTGTCGTGGGCGGCATCTCATCTGATGAAATGGCAATTAATGCCGGAGTTCCTCAGGGATCAGTTCTCTCTGCTACACTTTTCCTGCTGCATATAAATGATCTGCTTAAACCCGGTATATTTGGGTATGCAGATGATAGCACTGTAACAGAGAGATATATGTCCAGTCCCCGTGCTAGTGGGGTTGAGGTCCATGAGCAACGAGAGGCTTTGGTGCAACGCATTAATTTAACCTTAAATGAGGTGTCCGAACGGGGAGATGCTAATTTGGTTAAGTTTAATGCGGAAATAAACTCAGGCATGTTTGTTCACTGCCAGAAGGAGTCCCTTCCATCTGACTCCTACTTTCCGGGATATGTCTGTAGGAATATTTGATAGTTTAGAGCTTCTTGGCGTAACCATATCGTCCAAACTCAACTTCGGACAGTTCATTGAATCTAAAGCAAAAACTGCAGGCAACAAACTTGGCATCCTTAATAAAGTGAAGCAATACTTCACACCACAACAGCTTTTATCCTTATATGAAGCTCAAGTTCGGTCATGTATGGAGTACTGCTCCCACTTGTAGGATGATTCCGCCAAATACCAGCTTGCTGCTTTGGATTCAGTGGATAAACGTGCTAGAAAGCTCATTGGCAATGAGACATTATCAAATTATAAACTTCAAAGCTTAGAGCATCGCCGAAAGGTTGCCTGCCTATCGGTGTTCTACAAGATATATTTCGGGGAGTGCGCTCAGGAACTGTTCGATCTTGTGCCACCTTCGCCGTTTTACCACAGGACTGCCAGGCATCGCAGAGATCTGCAGCGCTACGTCGTCGAAATCCCTCGGGCGCGTACTAAGCGGTTTAGTTCCTCATTCCTTATACGCACTGCAAAGATGTGGAATGCTCTCCCAGCTTCAGTTTTCCCCACCTCCTACAACATCGGTATCTTCAAGTCAGGAGTGAATAGGCATTTTCTAGGCAAGCGCGTTCCACCGTAGGTCATCATCGCTTACCATCAGGCGCGATTGCAGCTAAGCGGTTGCTTATACAAAATAATAAAAAAATAAATAAAAAAAAAACGCTGACCCAATGCGGATTGGCAGACTTCACACACGCAAAGAATCAAGAAATTTCTCTGGTATGCAGGTTTCTTCACGATGTTTTCCTTCACCGTTAGAGACACGTGATATTTAATTTCTTAAAATGCACACAACTGAAAAGCTGGAAGTGCATGTTTCGAACAGAATTCAAATCTACGTCCTTTGAATCGAAGGCAGAAGTCATATCCACTGCGCTATCGCGGCTCAAAAAGGCCGACAATGATGATAGTTAACAAAACAATCAGCTCGACGGCAATTCGAAACGGACGGCGGAGTTCACTCACCATCGTCTGTGTCGTGTGTGCGGATGGTGCCATTGGAGTGCAGGTGGTCACCGGACTGCAGCTGCGAGGGCTCCAGCGCCTGCTCGCCGTCGAGGGCTCGCGCTTCTTCTGCAAAACATATTTTAATTTTTGACCGACTTCAGAAAAGCGAGGAGGCTCGAATCGGCGCGTATGTTTTTTTACGTTTGTCATAACTTCGTCACGACACCAAAAAAGCGTTCTTCCAGATTGATCATTTAATTTTCATGAAAATCGGTTCCGTATATTTGAAACCTGACTGAACTCACGAGAAGGGGTGGTTCGATCCCACTGGTCTATTGTTGTACCCACTCCCGACATTATTTCCTGACTACTCGGAGGGCAATTGGTCACATTTATATTAATATAATTTTGCTTTAGCAGACTCAGAAGTGATTACAAACAATAAGAAAACTAATGTCGAGCAAAGGTTATAATTCAGAATATTTAATATATACAACTTTATTAACCCTACCTACTCTAGAATGTCAGATTGAAGACACGTACTTGTGAATGTTGTGTATAGGTTTAAAAGTACTTTTGACTGTTAACAAACATTCCCCTTTTTCACTCAAGTCACTCTCCCCGCCTATATCAAGTAACCCATAAAGAGATGTGGACGGCTCGAACGCCACGAGCACACTGAAGTCGACTGGACGACGAGCGCCTTATATCGCAAGTCGTTTCCGCCAACCGATCGCTACCCCTCCTTAACTCCCTACTCTTTATAGAATCAAGTCGCGCCACCTAGCGTCGATACGAGCCAACACGAGATCCAGCGACGTTTTATCCATCTCAGGCTACTATTTCTTACATTTGTGTAACAATGGAAGCCTATCGACTTGGCTGGTGGGAGGCTTTGGCCGTAGCAAGTTACTACCCTACCGTGATTTGTACGCCACATCGTACCGGAACGCTAAATCGCTCGGCGGCACGTGTGGAAGTTACCTGGTGCTTCATCATCGATGGCGTCGTCGTCCGGCTCCTTCCTCAGCGTGCAGCAGCAGATCTCGCGGATGCGGCGCTCCAGCTGCGCCGTGGTGATGTACTGCTCGCCGTTCGACAGACTGCAATATCATCATCATCACAACCAGCTCAGGAAGTCGTGATAGCCCAGTGGATATGTCCTCTGCCTGGTTCCGGAGGGTTTAGGTTTAAATCCGGTCAGGGACATGCATCTCCAATTTTTCAGTTGTGTGTGTTTTAAGAAATTAAATATCACTGTGTCTCAAACGGTGAAGGAAAACATCGTGAGGAAACCTGCGTACCATAGAATTTTCGTAATTCTCTGCGTGTGTGAAGTCTGCCAATCCGCATTGGGCCAGCGTGGTGGACTATTGGTCTGACCCCTCTCATTCTGAGAGGAGACTCGAGCTCAGCAGTGAGCCGAATATGGTTTGATAATGATGATCATCAAAACCGCATTGAACGATGACCGATATCGTTCAAATGCATCGAAAGCGTTGAGTGAATCAAAGCTTTTACTCGTAAAAGTAATTTAAAACTTCAGTTTTAAAATATAACAAACACTGTTTGCTGCCTGTACAATAAAGTAAAATAAGCCTCGTCCGATTACACTTTGTAATGCATTCAAAAACTTACTACTTACTTGACTACAATCTCACCTGATGGTAAGTGACGATGCAGTCTAAGATGGAACCTAGGAGGAGGAGGATGAAATCCACACCCCTTTCGATTTCTACACGACATCGTACCGGAACGCTAAATTACTTTTACGTCTTTGAATGGTAACTAACCACGTTCGAAAACTCCCTTAATTTTTCACAAATCCCGCGGGAACCATGATTTTTCCGGGATGAAAAGTAGCCTATGTGTTAATCCAGAGTAAAATCTATTTACATTTTAAATTTCAGCCAAATCGCTTCAGTAGCCGCAGCGTAAAAGAGGAACAAACATACTTACACACTTACACACAAACTTTCGCCTTTTTTTTATAATTCTTTACAAGTTAGCCCTTGACTACAATCTCACCTGATGGTAAGTGATGATGCAGTCTAAGATGGAAGCGGGCTAACTTGTTAGGAGGAGGATGAAAATCCACACCTCTTTCGGTTTCTACACGGCATCGTACCGGAACACTAAATCGCTTGGCGGTACGTCTTTGCCGGTAGGGTGGTAACTAGCCACGGCCGAAGCCTCCCACCAACCAGACCTGGACCGATTAAGAAAATCTCAATCTGCCCAGCCGGGGATCGAACCCAGGAGCCGCCTTCATAATATTAGTGTGAGTAGTAGGCTGACCTGGCGAACAGGTCCCTGGCCGCTTTCCTGGCGACGGTCTCCTGCCGGCTGGCCGCCAGGCACGCCTTGGCGCGCACGATGGGCGCGCTGGCCTCGTCGATGACGCCGGAGCGCACGCACCTGCAACCGGCCACGTCCAGCACTGTACGGGCTACTAGCTCGGGACAAGTGAGGCGCTTCACATCTCAAACTTAGTTCTGGTCAACAACGAACGTTATTTATACAAATGACACCTAAATATCGTCTGCAATGTCTATTCGTGTGTTCAAGAAGTGTAAAAACTATATATGTGTAAATAAATAAATAAATACACTTAAACAATACACATCACTATCTAGCCCCAAAGTAAGCATACAGAGTAGCTTGTGTTATGGGTGCTAAGATAGTTGATATTACAAAATTCATATACATTTATATACTACATACAAATACTTATATAATGTATGAATACACACAGACACTGGAAAACACCCATGCTCATCACACAAATATTTTCCAGTTGTGGGAATCGAACCCACGGCCGTGGATGCAGAAAGCAGGGTCACTACCCACTGCGCCACGCGGCCGTCAAATAATAGAATTAAAGACAAAATTGTGCATGTGTACTTTGTAGCTTTTTATTCGGATCACTTTTTGCGGTGATTTACAATGTAGGGACATAACCAATCTATAGTAGAAAATTATCATTGCCTGCAACATAACAATAATAGATAACCTAAACCTAATCTACTTGAATGTATCAGTTGTCCTAATAAACAAATGAACACATTTACTCACTAGCACAGAAAGCGCATTTTGCTGACTTAAAACTAGTGGGTCAATTTAGTTCCAATGAGAAAAGTATGAAATTAATGAAATGAAATTAGTTACACACTAGTTCTAAAATGATGCCTTCTGTGCTCTAAAAGTGGTACCCTGTGATAAAGTATAATTAAGATTAGACCTTTCAGGTATTCAAATATCCTAACCAGTATAAATCACACGATAAAAACATGTAAAGATGACGTAAACTGCGAAGAAAAAAATATCATTGTGCTGATAATCAAGTTAAAGGAGTCCGAAGATTTTCATTTTTTTGGAAAATGGCAGCATTTTGAGTCAAGAGATTTTTGAAGTCAAAGATTTATAAACACATATCTAGGCAGGGAGAAAATCACGAACGGAGGACGGAAGTGTTAATCGATTGTCAAGGAATTCCTTAACCCTACGTCCTTTGGTCACAAGTCCGGGACTCTGCTCGGAGATTTTCTCTCTGCCACGCGATGAACCCGGCACCCGCACGGTGAAGCAATGGATTGCTAAAATATTCGTCTCATTAAACTAATTAAATTATCATTTTAGTATTTTGAACATGGTGCCAAATCTAAAGCTAGAAGAACGAAGTTGCCAAAACCTACGAGACTCGAACTTCGACTTAGAAAGGCGTTGGGATACATAGAGTGAGTGAGTCTTGAGGACGCACATTGAACCTAAGACTTTAGACCGATCCTCTAATCATAGAGCTATCAAGATTCTTACATAGTTTCATGCAGTTCGGCCCGCACCTTATCCCATTTCAATTTCCAAATAGCAAATTCTTTATAATTTCCGTTCATTTGTGAGGAATAAAACAACTATTACTAATTCAAATCGGTGGAACAATTATGATTTCAAATAATTAAGAATTTAAATCTGTTGTTATTGTTGGAATCAGATAATTAAGAATTCAAATTTGCTAAATAATAATGAATAATGAATGAATTTGAATAACAACACACACTCAACCGTTCAATGGTTCACTCAGCGGAATGAACTAAACTAAACAATGCGATCGTGTTTACTGTTTTCGCTTTCAAAGAATGTTAAACAATTGTGGCAAGAGCCAAGAGCCGGTGGGAACATTTGAAGATGTAATTGAAATGGTGGACAGTGATTAAAGAAAAAAAACAACTTTTATTCAGAAGTGTTACAGACAGTACTGACCTACCCCAGAGACAGAATGCCTGCCTGTATCCATAAATAGAAAGGGTGTACCGTTCAGGATAATATCGCAAGCTTTCACCTATTTTTACCTCTTTAGGTGCCTCTAAGATAAGAGCATATAGTTTTCAAATACCTAAAGTGTATTAAAAATTATAAAAAGTTACACGGGCAAACCGAAGTCACTTCATTGGCGTAAAAATCTAAAAGTTACTATGCTGGCGCGACCTCTCAACCTTTATAAAGAGGAAGAATTTCACCAATACATGATTTTTGCTTTTTAACTTTTTTATACAAAAAGATTGGCTCTCTAAGAAAGACTAGTTTTTAAACTTTAAACTTCCCTCTCTTCTAATTAATTAACATTAGTATTAAGCATACTTGTCAATTCTTCCACAAGCTCTAAGACTATTACCTCATACCCTTTCTTGTAATTTCACTTATGCAGACAATACCAAGCACAAGAATAAATTATGTTTTTATTTTATTGTAAGATTATTTTAAAACAATTTGTTTTGACAATATTAAACTGATAAATTTGACAATGACAAAATGTCATTGCAGTGACAAAGAGAATATATTTTATTTTTATATTAGTTTGTATGTCTTCTTTAATAATAAAAATTTTAATAAAAAAAATACAACCGACTTCAAAACCTAGAAACGTACCCACTAAACTAAAAAGCGAAAAATAACACCGCCTTCATACTGATCAGCAGGTAGAACATATAATGATGTTATTTTTCGCTTTTTAGTTTAGTGGGTACGTTTCTAGGTTTTGAAGTCGGTTGTATTTTTTTTATTAAAATTTTTATTATTTTTCCATTTTTAGTGTAAAATTTCATCTCAAACGAATACATCAGACCCCTAATGACAGTCACAACCCATCTTGGTACAAAATTCTCAGCAATACAAATTAATCAAGCCCAAGCACAAGGTAATTACCGTAAACCGTTAAGCGGTTCCCTTAATTGACCTTGGTCTTCATCATCAGACCCCTAATAATAGACACAACTCATCTAGGTAAGAAGTTCTCAGCAATACGAACTAATCAAGGCCAAACACAAGTTAGTTACTGTAAACTGTTAAGGAGTTCCCTTAGTTGTCCTTGGTCTTCATCACCAAACCCCTAAATGACAGTCACAACCTATCTATGTGGAAAGTTCTCATTAATACAAATTAATCAAGCCCAAACACAAGGTAACTGCTGTAAATCGCCGAGGAGTTCCCTCGTCTGTTTTATGGCTCCATCATCAGATCGATTTTAAACCTTCATGAAATTGCAGTGCTTAAAAGTACTAAATGGAAAAGCTGACGAACACACTAGACACCAATATAATTTTCGAAAGTTCCTCTCAATTTCTCCAGGATTCCATCATCAGAACTTGACATGATGGCAATGGGACCAAATGGGGACTATACCGTTTTAAACAAAAAAAGAATTTTTGAAATCGGTCAAGGCGTCTTTGAGTAATCGGTGTACATACATAAAAAAAAAAAAAAAAAATACCGACCGAATTGAGAACCTCCTCCTTTTTGAAGTCGGTTAAAAAAATAAGTCGCTACTAGCTAATAAAAAGAGAGCATGGAACAAAGTTCCTTACATTGCTTTTTCAACTTTAAATTACATATTATGCAATTTCTATTGATTACTTATATAAGTGTTTTTTGATATTAACAAAATACTTTTTCATCTAATTTTCTCTTCACTTTTACTCTTTATCTCTTTCTTTTTTTAATTGTTTAACAATTTTTCAAAAGTAAAAGTGATAGTATCATTACAGTAATTTTTTCTTTGAAATATACTGTAAATGGCCATATTATAAAAAATATGGCTAATATTATTTATTTAAAAAAAGAGAGTTCTTAAAGTTATACTAATTATAGAAATCACCAAGCTCAAGCCTACCTTCTAAGCATTCTCCTAGCTTCCGGATGTGCCTGCTCGGTAGCACAAATTAGCCACTCCAGGGCCTGTTTGAAGTTTGATATTTTATCTGCTTCCAGTTCTAGAAAAACAATAATTATTAAGTAATTTTTTTTTTAAATTATTGAATTATAATTAATATTTTATGTAAGTCCACCTGTGACCACATACTAATGTTGATATCACAGGTCACGACAGCTTGGAAAAAATTGTGGTGGGAAATGTAGAAGGCAAACAGCCACGAGCTAGATCTCCAACCCGATGGTTGGATCACCTCAAGGAATCAGGAGCCCGCACCTTGTACAGTGTGGCCCAAATGTTCAGAGACAAAACTCGATGGAGGAGCATTGTCTATCAAAAGTGACAATGCTCATCCATCGAGTTAGACAACTTGCCACGATCCTCAGTCATGACAGATTTACCTGAGAGACAGATTTTATGTTATAATTATTGATAGACCAATAATTGAACTGGCTCAGTGCAGATTGGCAGACTTCACACACATAGAGAATTAAGAAAATTCTCATGTTTGAAGGTTTCCTCACGAAGTTTTTCCTTCACGGTTTGAGACACGTGATATTTTTTTTAAAATGCACACAACTGAAGAGTTGGAGGTGCATGCCCCGGAATGGATTGGAACCTACACACTCTGAATCGAAGGCAGAGGTCATATCCACTGGGTTATCATGGATTAAACAATAAGTTGTTATCATCATCGACCGGAAGAGGCACTCAGTAATGGTTTAGAAGTAACAGCCTGTGTCCAGCCGTGGACCTCAATCTAGTAATAGTTATGCTGATGATGGTTGTCTTAATATAACACTTACCACATTTTTCTTCCAACAACTGTTTGGCTAAGACAACCTGAGACTCTGCACACCCATCCTCAGCGAGCTGATTCCGCAGCCTCCTCAGGGAGCCTTGTGGTCCATCTGGAGGAAGGTAGTTACTCAAAAAGTACATTTGTTACAAGTTCCTCCATGATATGATATTAATATTCATTATTTGTGTATTTGATAAATTGAGCTCAATTGATTGTTGATTGAAAATTAAATGCTCATCACACAAATATTTTCCAGTAGTGAGAATCAAACCCACAGCCTGCAGTACTGCTATGCCCCGCGGCTGTCACACACACAGATTTGCCTTCTTGGTCTAGTGGTTAGCCTGGGTGGCGTGCACTTCATAAATGCATAAACGCAATGTCCCGGAGGATTCATTATGTACTTGCATTGGAGAAGGAATTTTCAATTCTGTACAATTTGTACATATAGACCCTAGTTGAAGACCTTGTCATTGCTACTGGGTATAGGGTCCTGGGTTTGGAGCTTAGGCAAAGAAAGTCCATTTTATATTATTTTTCATTAGTATTGTTCATTAATATTTAGACTAACGGCACTGATCAAGCTTCGTTTTGACTTATGTGCTAATTCTTCCCTACCCCTGCCTCACCTTACTCCCACCCTAGACCGACACCTACCCTGCCCCTGTTTTAAGTATTTTGACGAATTGTTTGTATGGGAGTATAGAAAAGTGCTATAAGTAATTGGACTTTTTTTGAGTTTCTAATTTTTATATTGCACAAACCTTGTCCTAACAATAAAAAATACATAAACCATCTTCCAAACATTGTTTCGAAGATCCATTTTTATTTTTATTTAAATACATTGAATACTTATGTCCAGTATTCAATACTGTTTTAAACTTTACCATAGGATAGGTTTCAAACCAAAATAGGCGCATAAAACAGATTTCATTCTAATGCTCTATTAACAACCACACGTTACTTAATTTAATAAAAGATGTGTAATTTTTTAGAAGCAAGGTCAAAACCCACATAAAATTGAGTTAACGGCACATTGATCGAAGGAAAGAAAGTGCCAACTGCTTAGAATAAACAATTAAAGTTTATAATTCCAATATGTAAAACTTTGAATTTAGAATAACACTGCATTTTTATGAACACAAAAAAAAATTAAAATACTTACCATGCAGATTCCATCGCTTTCTTCCCGATGGCATTATTTTGGATATTGCAGTGCCAGTTCATCCAAAACTGTTATTTATTCAGTATATGTAACTAAAATGAACAATTAATTATTAACTATTTCATTTTGAATGCCGATTATTAATTCGCAAAATCGCACACCTAATATTTACATTTTGCATGACATCACACTTGTCAAAACAAAATGACAATTGTCAAATGTCAACTTGTCAGTCAGTCAAATCAATGATAGATTTTGCAAGATAATTAATTTATCCAAAGAGAATATTACAATCTACCTCGTTATTTTGTCTATGTGTAGGTTCTTTTTAGAAAAACCTTTATGCATTTATTTAATGTAAAGAAATGAGAATTTACTTTTCCAAGTTGATTACGATTGATGAAATATGAACTTAGGAATAAGAACACTGCACGAATGTGTTACAAGAACGTTTTGGGTGGGTAAATATAAGTAGGGGGTAAAATAGACTTCCTGTTTATTTTTGAATCTACTAATGACGCTCTGTGTGAGGCGACACCCCTCACACAGAGCGTCATCGGTGGAAGGTGGCTGGAAATAAACTGTGAGTCGGTGAGTGTGACTGAAATAAAAATAGTCAGGGATCCGTAGAACATTTTTTAAAACTGATTACTATCAAGTTGCGTGGTATTAATTGGTAATTATCTCGTTCCGACGCTCAGAAATGTTTATTTCCTGGTAATTTCCTGGGTTTTGACGGCCTCCATGGCGCAGTGATATGCTCGGTGGATTTACAAGACGGAGGTCTTGGATTCGACGCCGGTTGGACCAATTGAGGTTTTCTTAATTGGTCCAGGTCTGGCTGGTTACCACCATACCTTGCCGGTAGGGTAGACGTACCGCCAAGCGATTTAGCGTTCGATGTCGTGTAAAAATCATAAGATGTGTGGATTTTCATCCTCTTCCTGACAAGTTAGCCCGCTTACATCTTAGATTGCATCATCACTTACATTCAGGTGAGATTGTAGTCAAGGGCTAACTTGTAAAGAATAAAAAAAACCCAGTTAGCTACCAGAATCAAGAAATTTCCTAAATAAAAAAGTCGATTGTCTCATCTAGATGAGAAATTTTACTTAATTTTACTAACGAAAAATTAAGTTGATAGTAATCCTGTTGTAAAAAATGTTGTACGGATCCTGGATGAAATACCTAGTACGGTAACGGTGACGCTAATCTTGAATTTCAGCGTTTTAAGTTTTTAGGGTTCGGAATGTACGTAGTACAAAAACGGAATGGAAAAACGAAAATTTACCTTTTCTCCGAAACTACCAAACCTAAAATTTTGAATAAAGACAGAATTTAGCATTCTACTTGAAGATTTCCGGCAAAAACACTTCTGGAAAACACAAAAAAAAAATTGTAACTGCACCATGTGACACATCAAATGCAAGAGCTCATGAAATTTTTAATCTCATGAAGAGGATCTCAAATAAATATTTGATGATATTAAGAGATGCCACCTTACCGGCAAAGACGTACCGCCAAGCGATTTAGCGTTCCGGTACGATGCCGTGTAGAAGCCGAAAGGGGTATGGATTTTCATCCTCCTCCTAACAAGTTAGCCCGCTTCCATCTTAGACTGCATCATCACTTACCATCAGTTGAGATTGTAGTCAAACTTATAAAAAAAAAAAGATTAAAAATTTCGCAACTGGTTTCTAAAATCAGTAGTGGGATTCAAATTTCACGTGACCTGCTGTTATCGCCGCGTTTCAACGAGGGCGCCACATTTAAAGAGGAATGCCCAAAGGCCCATACAACGTCGGCCCAGGGAACCCCGGTACAACCCACGCATAAAAGTATGTGGAGATGATAATATGATGAAAAAATTTCGAACTCACCTCAAGCGAAAAGAGTCTTTGAATATCGTCAAGCATTAAAAGTTACGTATAATCGCGCTCTCAGAACACGCTAGTTTGAATTGCATAATTTTCGACTTTTGAGGTACTTCGACTTAATACCGAAAATATTTCGAACTCAGCTAAAGCGAAAAGAGTCTTTGAATATGGTTTAGCATTGAAAGTTACGTATAATCGCGCTCTCAGAACACGCTAGTTTAAATTTCATAATTTTCGACTTTTGAGCTACTTCGACTTAGTACCGAAAAAATTTCGAGGTCACCTCAAGCGAAAAGAGTCTTTGATTATCGTTAAGCATTGAAAAATACATATAATCGCGCTATCAGAACACGCTAGTTTGAAATTCATAATTTTCGTCTTTTGAGGTACTCGACTTAGTACCGAAAAAATTTCTAACTCACCTCAAGCGAAAAGAGTCTTTGAATATCGTTAAGTATTGAAATTTACATATAATCGCGCTCACAGAACACGCTAGTTTGAATTTCATAATTTTCGACTTTTGAGCTACTTCGACTCAGTATCGAAAAATTTTCGAACTCACCTCAAGCGAAAAGAGTCTTTGATTATGGTTAGGCATTGAAAGTTACGTATAATCGCGCTCTCAGAACACGCTAGTTTGAATTGCATAATTTTCGACTTTTGAGCTACTTCGACTTAGTACCGGAAAAATTTCGAACTCACCTCAAGCGAAAAGAGTCTTTGAATATGGTTAGGCATTGAAAGTTACGTATAAGCGCGCTCTCAGAACACGCTAGTTTGAATTTCATAATTTTCGACATTTTCAGAAACTTCGACTTGGTACCGAAAAAATTTCGAACTCACCTCAAGCGAAAAGAGTCTTTGAATATGGTTTAGCATTGAAAGTTACATATAATCGCGCTATCAGAACACGCTAGTTTGAATTTCATAATTTTCGACTTTTGAGCTACTTCGACTTAGTATCGAAAAAATTTCGAACTCACCTCAAGCGAAGGAAGTCTTTGAATATGGTTAAGCATTGAAAGTTACGTATAATCGCGCTCTCAGAACACGCTAGTTTGAATTTCATAATTTTCGACTTTTGAGCTACTTCGACTTAATACTGGAAAAATTTCGAACTCACCTCAAGCGAAAAGAGTCTTTGAATATGGTTAGGCATTGAAAGTTACGTATAATCGCGCTCTCAGAACACGCTACTTTGAATTTCATAATTTTCGACTTTTGAGCTACTTCGACTCAGTATCAAAAAATTTTCGAACTCACCTCAAGCGAAAAGAGTCTTTGATTATGGTTAGGTATTGAAAGTTACGTATAATCGCGCTCTCAGAACACGCTACTTTGAATTTCATAATTTTCGACTTTTGAGCTACTTCGACTCAGTATCGAAAAAATTTCGAACTCACCTCAAGGGAAAAGAGTCTTTATTTATCGTTAAGCATTGAAAAATACATATAATCGCGCTCACAGAACACGCTAGTTTGAATTTCATAATTTTCGACTTTTGAGATACTTCGATTTAGTACCGGAAAAATTTCGAACTCACCTCAAGCGAAAAGAGTCTTTGAATATGGTTAGGCATTGAAAGTTACGTATAAGCGCGCTCTCAGAACACGCTAGTTTGAATTTCATAATTTTCGACATTTTCAGAAACTTCGACTTGGTACCGAAAAAATTTCGAACTCACCTCAAGCGAAAAGAGTCTTTGAATATGGTTTAGCATTGAAAGTTACATATAATCGCGCTATCAGAACACGTTAGTTTGAAATTCATAATTTTCGACTTTTGAGGTACTTCGACTTAGTACCGAAAAAAATTCGAACTCACCTCAAGCGAAAAGAGTCTTTGATTATCGTTAAGCATTGAAAAATACATATAATCCCGCTATCAGAACACGCTAGTTTGAAATTCATAATTTTCGACTTTTGAGGTACTTCGACTCAGTATCGAAAAATTTTCGAACTCACCTCAAGCGAAAAGAGTCTTTGATTATGGTTAGGCATTGAAAGTTACGTATAAGCGCGCTCTCAGAACACGCTACTTTGAATTTCATAATTTTCGACTTTTGAGCTACTTCGACTCAGTATCGAAAAAATTTCGAACTCACCTCAAGGGAAAAGATTCTTTATTTATCGTTAAGCATTGAAAAATACATATAATCGCGCTCACAGAACACGCTAGTTTGAATTTCATAATTTTCGACTTTTGAGATACTTCGATTTAGTACCGGAAAAATTTCGAACTCACCTCAAGCGAAAAGAGTCTTTGAATATGGTTAGGCATTGAAAGTTACGTATAAGCGCGCTCTCAGAACACGCTAGTTTGTATTTCATAATTTTCGACATTTTCAGAAACTTCGACTTGGTACCGAAAAAATTTCGAACTCACCTCAAGCGAAAAGAGTCTTTGATTATCGTTAAGCATTGAAAAATACATATAATCCCGCTATCAGAACACGCTAGTTTGAAATTCATAATTTTCGACTTTTGAGGTACTTCGACTCAGTATCGAAAAATTTTCGAACTCACCTCAAGCGAAAAGAGTCTTTGATTATGGTTAGGCATTGAAAGTTACGTATAATCGCGCTCTCAGAACACGCTAGTTTGAATTTCATAATTTTCGACTTTTGAGCTACTTCGACTTAGTATCGAAAAAATTTCGAACTCACCTCAAGCGAAAAGAGTCTTTGAATATGGTTAGGGATTAAAAGTTACGTATAAGCGCGCTCACAGAACACGCTAGTTTGAATTTCATAATTTTCGACATTTTCAGAAACTTCGATTAGTACCGAAAAATTTCGAACTCACCTCAAGCGAAAAGAGTCTTTGAATATGGTTTAGCATTGAAAGTTACATATAATCGCGCTATCAGAACACGTTAGTTTGAAATTCATAATTTTCGACTTTTGAGGTACTTCGACTTAGTACCGAAAAAATTTCGAACTCACCTCAAGCGAAAAGAGTCTTTGATTATCGTTAAGCATTGAAAAATACATATAATCGCGCTCACAGAACACGCTAGTTTGAATTTCATAATTTTCGACATTTTCAGAAACTTCGACTTAGTACCGGAAAAATTTCGAACTCACCTCAAGCGAAAAGAGTCTTTGAATATGGTTAGGCATTGAAAGTTACGTGTAAGCGCGCTCTCAGAACACGCTAGTTTGAATTTCATAATTTTCGACATTTTCAGAAACTTCGACTTAGTACCGAAAAAAATTCGAACTCACCTCAAGCGAAAAGAGTCTTTAATTATCGTTAAGCATTGAAAAATACATATAATCGCGCTCACAGAACACGCTAGTTTGAGTTTCATAATTTTCGACATTTTCAGAAACTTCGACTTAGTACCGGAAAAATTTCGAACTCACCTCAAGCGAAAAGAGTCTTTGAATATGGTTAGGCATTGAAAGTTACGTATAAGCGCGTTCTCAGAACACGCTAGTTTAAATTTCATAATTTTCGACATTTTCAGAAACTTCGACTTAGTACCGGAAAAATTTCGAACTCACCTCAAGCGAAAAGAGTCTTTGAATATGGTTAGGCATTGAAAGTTACGTATAATCGCGCTCTCAGAACACGCTACTTTGAATTTCATAATTTTCGACTTTTGAGCTACTTCGACTCAGTATCGAAAAAATTTCGAACTCACCTCAAGCGAAAAGAGTCTTTGATTATGGTTAGGCATTGAAAGTTACGTATAATCGCGCTCTCAGAACACGCTACTTTGAATTTCATAATTTTCGACTTTTGAGCTACTTCGACTCAGTATCGAAAAAATTTCGAACTCACCTCAAGGGAAAAGAGTCTTTATTTATCGTTAAGCATTAAAAGTTACATATAATCGCGCTATCAGAACACGCTAGTTTGAAATTCATAATTTTCGTCTTTTGAGGTACTTCGACTTAGTACCGAAAAAATTTCTAACTCACCTCAAGCGAAAAGAGTCTTTGAATATCGTTAAGTATTGAAATTTACATATAATCGCGCTCACAGAACACGCTAGTTTGAATTTCATAATTTTCGACTTTTGAGCTACTTCGACTCAGTATCGAAAAATTTTCGAACTCACCTCAAGCGAAAAGAGTCTTTGAATGTGGTTAGGCATTGAAAGTTACGTATAATCGCGCTCTCAGAACACGCTACTTTGAATTTCATAATTTTCGACTTTTGAGCTACTTCGACTCAGTATCGAAAAAATTCAAATCAAATCAAATCAAATCAAAATTTGTTTATTGCGAATTTAGGTTACAGTCAGATCTTATTGAAATAAACACCAAATTCCACCTTACAGCTTGCAATATCATTATAAAAAACATTAATATTTACAATAATCAATTCACACACTTATTTGTACAGTGATTAATTAATTAGTAGGTACATTGAATATTTTAAAGAATAATTCTAATGATGCCTTTACGTCAATATAATGTCAGTTTATGTCAAAGATAAGTAAAATGATAAATTGCAAAAAAAAAAAAAAATTAGTCATTTATATGGTGTATTTGTATAGTAAGACTATAATAAGTCTTGAAATCAATTGAAATTGGTTTATTCATCAAGGTACTCTTTGATGGAGTAGTATGCTTTGTTTATTAAAAAATTCTTTAATTGTTTCTTAAACCTTGCCAAGTTGGAATTATTTTTTATATTAAATGTCAGCTTATTGTAAATATTTATTGATTGGCAAAATACACTTTTCCGAAACTGTGCTGATTTTGCAGCTTGTCCACACAACCTTAGAGGACGTCTTTTATTATTCAAGTTTTTGAAAAGTGATAGGTTAGCATGTACAAATACTGCTGTTTCAAAGATATACAGAGAAGGAAATGTCAAGATTTGTAACTCTTGAAAATGGGGTTTACAACTATCTGTCCAGTGTAGATTCCTTATTGCTCTGATGCATCTATTCTGAGCTTTAAAAACTCTTTCTTTATCGACTGAATTACCCCAGAACATTATTCCGTATCTCAGAGTTGATTCGACATATCCAAAATAAGCAATACGCAGTGTTTCAATATTAGCTGATTTGTTTAACTTATACAGCGCGTAGGAAAATTTAAACAATTTCTTACATGTATTGTCAACCTGTGTTTTCCAACTAAGATGCCTATCAACAATTATTCCTAAAAACTTAGACTCACCTGTTTCGCTAACTTGCATACCCTTATGATTGATATTATTTGTTGATATTCCAAATCGATCCCAATTAAAATTCATAATTTTAGTCTTCTCCAAATTAATACTTAAATTATTTTTTACAAGCCAATCAATTACTTGATCTAAGGATGTATTTATATCATCCTCATAAGATAATGTATTATGACGTTCATATAATATTGTACAATCGTCTGCAAAAAGGACCATAGGTTGAGCTATTACTGAAGGGAGGTCATTAATATATATAATAAATAACAAAGGGCCTAGAATGCTCCCTTGTGGCACACCATACTTAACACAACGGGATGTTGAGTTATAAGATATCTCTGTTAAGTTATTAGGACATATTCTACTAATTTCAGTAATTTGAGATCTATCAGTGAGATAAGACGTCAAGAGATCTAACACAGTTCCTCGGACACCATATCTATATAATTTATGTAATAAGATATTATGATCCACAAAATCGAAAGCTTTTGTCATATCCATGTACAATGCCGCTATAGGCATTTTTCTATCTATACAAGTCATGACTTTGTTAAGGAGTTCATAAATTGCCATGTTTATTGACTTCTTTTTCCTAAACCCTTTTTGCTCATTCACTAGGATAGCATTTTCTTCGAGGTATTTATAAAGTCGATTATATATTACTTTTTCAAAAACTTTCGCAAATATCGTAATTAAAATTTCGAACTCACCTCAAGCGAAAAGAGTCCTTGATTATGGTTAGGCATTGAAAGTTACGTATAATCGCGCTCTCAGAACACGCTACTTTGAATTTCATAATTTTCGACTTTTGAGCTACTTCGACTTAGTACCGGAAAAATTTCGAACTCACCTCAAGCGAAAAGAGTCTTTGAATATGGTTAGGCATTGAAAGTTACGTATAAGCGCGCTCTCAGAACACGCTAGTTTGAATTTCATAATTTTCGACTTTTGAGCTACTTCGACTCAGTATCGAAAAATTTTCGAACTCACCTCAAGCGAAAAGAGTCTTTGATTATGGTTAGGCATTGAAAGTTACGTATAATCGCGCTCTCAGAACACGCTAGTTTGAATTTCATAATTTTCGACTTTTGAGCTACTTCGACTTAGTACCGGAAAAATTTCGAACTCACCTCAAGCGAAAAGAGTCTTTGAATATGGTTAGGCATTGAAAGTTACGTATAAGCGCGCTCTCAGAACACGCTAGTTTGAATTTCATAATTTTCGACATTTTCAGAAACTTCGACTTGGTACCGAAAAAATTTCGAACTCACCTCAAGCGAAAAGAGTCTTTGAATATGGTTTAGCATTGAAAGTTACATATAATCGCGCTATCAGAACACGCTAGTTTGAATTTCATAATTTTCGACTTTTGAGCTACTTCGACTTAGTATCGAAAAAATTTCGAACTCACCTCAAGCGAAGGAAGTCTTTGAATATGGTTAAGCATTGAAAGTTACGTATAATCGCGCTCTCAGAACACGCTAGTTTGAATTTCATAATTTTCGACTTTTGAGCTACTTCGACTTAATACTGGAAAAATTTCGAACTCACCTCAAGCGAAAAGAGTCTTTGAATATGGTTAGGCATTGAAAGTTACGTATAATCGCGCTCTCAGAACACGCTACTTTGAATTTCATAATTTTCGACTTTTGAGCTACTTCGACTCAGTATCAAAAAATTTTCGAACTCACCTCAAGCGAAAAGAGTCTTTGATTATGGTTAGGCATTGAAAGTTACGTATAATCGCGCTCTCAGAACACGCTAGTTTGAATTTCATAATTTTCGACTTTTGAGCTACTTCGACTTAGTATCGAAAAAATTTCGAACTCACCTCAAGCGAAAAGAGTCTTTGAATATGGTTAGGGATTAAAAGTTACGTATAAGCGCGCTCACAGAACGCGCTAGTTTGAATTTCATAATTTTCGACTTTTGAGCTACTTCGACTCAGTATCGAAAAAATTTCGAACTCACCTCAAGGGAAAAGAGTCTTTGATTATGGTTAGGCATTGAAAGTTACGTATAATCGCGCTCTCAGAACACGCTACTTTGAATTTCATAATTTTCGACTTTTGAGCTACTTCGACTCAGTATCGAAAAAATTTCGAACTCACCTCAAGGGAAAAGAGTCTTTATTTATCGTTAAGCATTGAAAAATACATATAATCGCGCTCACAGAACACGCTAGTTTGAATTTCATAATTTTCGACTTTTGAGATACTTTGATTTAGTACCGGAAAAATTTCGAACTCACCTCAAGCAAAAAGAGTCTTTGAATATGGTTAGGCATTGAAAGTTACGTATAAGCGCGCTCTCAGAACACATCATCATCATCATCATATCAGCCGATGGACGTCCACTGCAGGACATAGGCCTTTTGTAGGGACTTCCAAACATCACGATACTGAGCCGCCTGCATCCAGCGAATCCCTGCGACTCGCTTGATGTCGTCAGTCCACCTGGTGGGGGGTCGGCCAACACTGCGCTTACTAGTGCGGGGTCGCCATTCCAGCACTTTGGGACCCCAACGTCCATCGGCTCTTCGAACTATGTGCCCCGCCCATTGCCACTTCAGCTTCGCAACTCGTTGAGCTATGTCGGTGACTTTGGTTCTTCTGCGGATCTCTTCATTTCTGATTCGATCACGCAGAGATACTCCTAACATAGCTCGTTCCATCGCCCGCTGTGTGACTCTGAGCCTTCTTATGAGGCCCATAGTTAGCGACCAAGTCTCGGAACCATAGGTCATCACTGGCAACACGCACTGTTCGAAGACTTTCGTCTTCAGGCACTGAGGAATTTCGGACGAAAAGATGTCGCGAAGCTTCCCGAATGCAGCCCAACCGAGTTGGATTCGACGGTTCACCTCTTTCTCGAAATTGGACCTACCTAACTGGATCATATGTCCTAGGTATATGTATTCGTCTACAATTTCGAGTGCTGCGTTCTCAACTATAACTGGGTGGAGCGATACATGAGCGTTACACATTACTTTCGTTTTGGCCATGTTCATTTTTAGGCCCACCTGTTGAGAAACTCTGCTGAGGTCATTGAGCATGGTACTAAGGTCATCCAGAGTCTCTGCCATGATGACTACATCGTCCGCGAACCGCAGTTGAGTGATGTACTCGCCATTGATGTTGATGCCAAGTCCGCCCCAGTCCAGAAGCTTAAAGACGTCTTCCAATGCGGCGGTAAATAGCTTCGGAGAGATCACATCTCCCTGACGCACTCCTCGCTGCAACTGGATTGGCCTCGTAGTCTGATCCTGAATACGGACTGACATAGTGGCGTTTTCGTACAAACACTTCAACGCTTGGATATACCTGTAATCAATTCGGCATCTCTGCAATGACCTTAGCACAGCCCAGGTTTCCACCGAATCGAAGGCTTTCTCATAATCCACAAACGCTAAGCAAAGTGGCAGGTTATACTCGTGAGTCTTCTGTATAACCTGCCGCAGCGTATGGATGTGGTCTATGGTACTAAAGCCTTTTCGGAAACCGGCTTGTTCGGGAGGCTGGAAGTCGTCAAACCTATTAGCGAGACGATTCGTAATGACTCTCGAGAACAATTTGTAAACATGGCTCAGCAGCGAGATGGGTCTGTAATTCTTCAGCAAGGTGTTGTCACCTTTTTTGAAGAAAAGAACCACCACGCTCCTATGCCACGCCTCAGGCGTTGTGCCCTCGTGAATGACGGAATTGAACAATCGCTGAAGGACTTTAAGTATCGGTTTTCCACCCGCTTTCAGGAGTTCTGCTGTGATTCCGTCCTCACCTGGCGCCTTATTGTTCTTCAGGTGTTTGAGAGCCACACTAATCTCGTATAGGCTGACGTCCGGGATATCTTCGGTATAGTGTCGGGTCAACTTGGCTCTGGGGTCTTTAGCCAAATTGGCAACAGGCTGCTGAGTAGTCGTGTATAGCTGTCCATAGAACTTCTCGACCTCACTTAATAACTCGGGCTTGGAAGAAATCAGATTACCGTGTTCGGTCTTCAAACGCGTCAGCTGCCTCTGTCCAATAGACAGATCTCTGGCGAAAACTTTCGAGCCTCGATTGCTTTCAATCGCATTTTTAATACGCTCGGTATTGAAGTTTCGCAAGTCGCTGGTTTGCGACTTAGAGATCTGTCTACTGATTTGTCGGTATTTTGACGCATCTGCTGAAGACTGTAATCTCATTTCTTGCCTCTCTTCCATGAGTTTAAGTGTTTGGTCCGAGAACTTTTTGGTTCTTTTCGTACGCTGGGTCTTATAGAACTTAGACCCAACGGAATGGACAGTTTCCACGAACCTGTTGTTCAGATCGTCCACAGTTTCGCAATTTGCTAGGCAATCAAAGCGGTTCTGCAGTTCTAGTTGAAAGGACTCGGGGTCTTGAATATGGGCACGAGTAGGTCGGAGCGTAGACTTCACCAGTCGATACCGTTCCAGCTGAACGTTGATATTCAACGTGCCTCTTACCATTCGGTGATCGCTACCGGTTTTCACCCTATGGATCACAGAAACATCGTTGAATATTTGCCGTCTGGTAGACAAGATGAAGTCAATCTCATTTTTCGTGGAACCATCGGGGCTCATCCAGGTCCATTTCCTGTGTGGTGGCTTCTTGAAGAAGGAGTTCATCATAAAGAGGCCCTCCTTCTCCATGAAGTCAGCCAACATTTGGCCCCTGTCGTTCCGTTGCCCATATCCAAATCGTCCCACTTTCAACTCTGAACCGCTACGTTCGCCCAGCTTTGCGTTAAAATCCCCCATCACAACATTGTAATAAGAGTTTGAGGCATGTATGGCTTTAGAAATATCCTCATACAATACCTCAACCTCCTCGTCGGGATGTGTCGAGGTCGGTGCTTAAACCTGTATAACCTTCAACGAATACCGTTTGGTAATTCGGAGGACCAGGAACGCTACCCTGCTCGACACACTCTCGACTTTTACAACATTGTTCACGAGGGACTTGTGAACGATAAATCCGACACCACCCTGGGACTGATGGTCGCCCTCCCGGTAGTAGAGCATGTTGCCGGATTCAAGGATTATCGAGCCCTCCCCCTCTCTTCGGACTTCAGACAATCCTATGACATCCCAGTGCAACTTGCTCATAACTTCTTCCAGCTCGATGACCTTTTCGTCGGACCTCAAAGTGCGTGCGTTGTATGTTGCCAGGTCTAGTCGTCGGGGTTGGCAGCGGAATCTCTTCCGGAGATTCTTAACACCCCTTGCCCCGCCGTTACCGTAACCGCTGCCGGAGCCAGGAATAGCGGGGCTGCCGGGGACTAGGGGCTGTGTTTTAGTTTGTTGGTCCATCTACAAAGGTTTGCCCGATACTGACCACGCTGGGCATGCGGGTTGGTCAGCGCAGGACCAGATTTCTCGCACCGGTGTCGCTGCTGCCCGACACCGGCCTGTGCCATTTGAAAATCTAGCCATTGTGAATGGATATACCGCCATTTGTCGGTCGCCAGAGCCTCGTCGGTCCATCTGCAGGGTGCACCACGAGCAGGTGAGGTTGGCAGTTGGGGAGACTGACTGGTACTAGTCTCCCCCTTACACCCCTCTCTCAGAACACGCTAGTTTGAATTTCATAATTTTCGACTTTTGAGCTACTTCGACTTAGTACCGGAAAAATTTCGAACTCACCTCAAGCGAAAAGAGTCTTTGAATATGGTTAGGCATTGAAAGTTACGTATAATCGCGCTCTCAGAACACGCTAGTTTGAATTTCATAATTTTCGACTTTTGAGCTACTTCGACTTAGTACCGGAAAAATTTCGAACTCACCTCAAGCAAAAAGAGTCTTTGAATATGGTTAGGCATTGAAAGTTACGTATAAGCGCGCTCTCAGAACACGCTAGTTTGAATTTCATAATTTTCGACATTTTCAGAAACTTCGACTTGGTACCGAAAAAATTTCGAACTCACCTCAAGCGAAAAGAGTCTTTGAATATGGTTTAGCATTGAAAGTTACATATAATCGCGCTATCAGAACACGCTAGTTTGAATTTCATAATTTTCGACTTTTGAGCTACTTCGACTTAGTATCGAAAAAATTTCGAACTCACCTCAAGCGAAGGAAGTCTTTGAATATGGTTAAGCATTGAAAGTTACGTATAATCGCGCTCTCAGAACACGCTAGTTTGAATTTCATAATTTTCGACTTTTGAGCTACTTCGACTTAATACTGGAAAAATTTCGAACTCACCTCAAGCGAAAAGAGTCTTTGAATATGGTTAGGCATTGAAAGTTACGTATAATCGCGCTCTCAGAACACGCTACTTTGAATTTCATAATTTTCGACTTTTGAGCTACTTCGACTCAGTATCGAAAAAATTTTCGAACTCACCTCAAGCGAAAAGAGTCTTTGATTATGGTTAGGCATTGAAAGTTACGTATAATCGCGCTCTCAGAACACGCTACTTTGAATTTCATAATTTTCGACTTTTGAGCTACTTCGACTCAGTATCGAAAAAATTTCGAACTCACCTCAAGGGAAAAGAGTCTTTGAATATGGTTAGGCATTGAAAGTTACGTATAAGCGCGCTCTCAGAACACGCTAGTTTGAATTTCATAATTTTCGACATTTTCAGAAACTTCGACTTGGTACCGAAAAAATTTCGAACTCACCTCAAGCGAAAAGAGTCTTTGAATATGGTTTAGCATTGAAAGTTACATATAATCGCGCTATCAGAACACGTTAGTTTGAAATTCATAATTTTCGACTTTTGAGGTACTTCGACTCAGTATCGAAAAATTTTCGAACTCACCTCAAGCGAAAAGAGTCTTTGATTATGGTTAGGCATTGAAAGTTACGTATAATCGCGCTCTCAGAACACGCTAGTTTGAATTTCATAATTTTCGACTTTTGAGCTACTTCGACTTAGTATCGAAAAAATTTCGAACTCACCTCAAGCGAAAAGAGTCTTTGAATATGGTTAGGGATTAAAAGTTACGTATAAGCGCGCTCACAGAACACGCTAGTTTGAATTTCATAATTTTCGACTTTTGAGCTACTTCGACTCAGTATCGAAAAAATTTCGAACTCACCTCAAGCGAAAAGAGTCTTTGATTATGGTTAGGCATTGAAAGTTACGTATAATCGCGCTCTCAGAACACGCTACTTTGAATTTCATAATTTTCGACTTTTGAGCTACTTCGACTCAGTATCGAAAAAATTTCGAACTCACCTCAAGCGAAAAGAGTCTTTGAATATGGTTAGGGATTAAAAGTTACGTATAATCGCGCTCACAGAACACGCTAGTTTGAATTTCATAATTTTCGACATTTTCAGAAACTTCGACTTAGTACCGGAAAAATTTCGAACTCACCTCAAGCGAAAAGAGTCTTTGAATATGGTTAGGCATTGAAAGTTACGTGTAAGCGCGCTCTCAGAACACGCTAGTTTGAATTTCATAATTTTCGACATTTTCAGAAACTTCGACTTAGTACCGAAAAAATTTCGAACTCAGCTCAAGCGAAAAGAGTCTTTAATTATCGTTAAGCATTGAAAAATACATATAATCGCGCTCACAGAACACGCTAGTTTGAATTTCATAATTTTCGACTTTTGAGATACTTCGACTTAGTAACGAAAAAATTTCGAACTCACCTCAAGCGAAAAGAGTCTTTGATTGTCGTTAAGCATTGAAAAATACATATAATCCCGCTATCAAAACACGCTAGTTTGAAATTCATAATTTTCGACTTTTGAGGTACTTCGACTTAATACCGAAAAAATTTCGAACTCACCTCAAGCGAAAAGAGTCTTTGATTATCGTTAAGCATTGAAAAATACATATAATCGCGCTCACAGAACACGCTAGTTTGAATTTCATAATTTTCGACTTTTGAGCTACTTCGACTTAATACTGGAAAAATTTCGAACTCACCTCAAGCGAAAAGAGTCTTTGAATATGGTTAGGCATTGAAAGTTACGTATAATCGCGCTCTCAGAACACGCTACTTTGAATTTCATAATTTTCGACTTTTGAGCTACTTCGACTCAGTATCGAAAAATTTTCGAACTCACCTCAAGCGAAAAGAGTCTTTGATTATGGTTAGGCATTGAAAGTTACGTATAATAGTGCTCTCAGAACACGCTAGTTTGAATTTCATAATTTTCGACTTTTGAGCTACTTCGACTTAGTACCGGAAAAATTCGAACTCACCTCAAGCGAAAAGAGTCTTTGAATATGGTTAGGCATTAAAAGTTACGTATAAGCGCGCTCACAGAACACGCTAGTTTGAATTTCATAATTTTCGACTTTTGAGCTGCTTCGACCAAGTACCGGAAAAATTTCGAACTCACCTCAAGCGAAGGAAGTCTTTGAATATGGTTAAGCATTGAAAGTTACGTATAATCGCGCTCTCAGAACACGCTAGTTTGAATTTCATAATTTTCGACTTTTGAGCTACTTCGACTTAGTATCGAAAAAATTTCGAACTCACCTCAAGCGAAGGAAGTCTTTGAATATGGTTAAGCATTGAAAGTTACGTATAATCGCGCTCTCAGAACACGCTAGTTTGAATTTCATAATTTTCGACTTTTGAGCTACTTCGACTTAATACTGGAAAAATTTCGAACTCACCTCAAGCGAAAAGAGTCTTTGAATATGGTTAGGCATTGAAAGTTACGTATAATCGCGCTCTCAGAACACGCTACTTTGAATTTCATAATTTTCGACTTTTGAGCTACTTCGACTCCGTATCAAAAAATTTTCGAACTCACCTCAAGCGAAAAGAGTCTTAAAATATGGTTACGTGTAAGCGCGCTCTCAGAACACGCTAGTTTGAATTTCATAATTTTCGACATTTTCAGAAACTTCGACTTAGTATCGAAAAAATTTCGAACTCACCTCAAGCGAAGGAAGTCTTTGAATATGGTTAAGCATTGAAAGTTACGTATAATCGCGCTCTCAGAACACGCTAGTTTGAATTTCATAATTTTCGACTTTTGAGCTACTTTGACTTAGTATCGAAAAAATTTCGAACTCACCTCAAGCGAAGGAAGTCTTTGAATATGGTTAAGCATTGAAAGTTACGTATAATCGCGCTCTCAGAACACGCTAGTTTGAATTTCATAATTTTCGACTTTTGAGGTACTTCGACTTAATACCGAAAAAATTTCGAACTCACCTCAAGCGAAAAGAGTCTTTGATTATCGTTAAGCATTGAAAAATACATATAATCGCGCTCACAGAACACGCTAGTTTGAATTTCATAATTTTCGACTTTTGAGCTACTTCGACTCAGTATCGAAAAATTTTCGAACTCACCTCAAGCGAAAAGAGTCTTTGATTATGGTTAGGCATTGAAAGTTACGTATAATCGTGCTCTCAGAACACGCTAGTTTGAATTTCATAATTTTCGACTTTTGAGCTACTTCGACTTAGTACCGGAAAAATTTCGAACTCACCTCAAGCGAAAAGAGTCTTTGAATATGGTTAGGCATTAAAAGTTACGTATAAGCGCGCTCACAGAACACGCTAGTTTGAATTTCATAATTTTCGACTTTTGAGCTGCTTCGACCAAGTACCGGAAAAATTTCGAACTCACCTCAAGCGAAGGAAGTCTTTGAATATGGTTAAGCATTGAAAGTTACGTATAATCGCGCTCTCAGAACACGCTAGTTTGAATTTCATAATTTTCGACTTTTGAGCTACTTCGACTTAGTATCGAAAAAATTTCGAACTCACCTCAAGCGAAGGAAGTCTTTGAATATGGTTAAGCATTGAAAGTTACGTATAATCGCGCTCTCAGAACACGCTAGTTTGAATTTCATAATTTTCGACTTTTGAGCTACTTCGACTTAATACTGGAAAAATTTCGAACTCACCTCAAGCGAAAAGAGTCTTTGAATATGGTTAGGCATTGAAAGTTACGTATAATCGCGCTCTCAGAACACGCTACTTTGAATTTCATAATTTTCGACTTTTGAGCTACTTCGACTCAGTATCAAAAAATTTTCGAACTCACCTCAAGCGAAAAGAGTCTTAAAATATGGTTACGTGTAAGCGCGCTCTCAGAACACGCTAGTTTGAATTTCATAATTTTCGACATTTTCAGAAACTTCGACTTAGTATCGAAAAAATTTCGAACTCACCTCAAGCGAAGGAAGTCTTTGAATATGGTTAAGCATTGAAAGTTACGTATAATCGCGCTCTCAGAACACGCTAGTTTGAATTTCATAATTTTCGACTTTTGAGGTACTTCGACTTAATACCGAAAAAATTTCGAACTCACCTCAAGCGAAAAGAGTCTTTGATTATCGTTAAGCATTGAAAAATACATATAATCGCGCTCACAGAACACGCTAGTTTGAATTTCATAATTTTCGACTTTTGAGCTACTTCGACTTAATACTGGAAAAATTTCGAACTCACCTCAAGCGAAAAGAGTCTTTGAATATGGTTAGGCATTGAAAGTTACATATAATCGCGCTCACAGAACACGCTAGTTTGAATTTCATAATTTTCGACTTTTGAGATACTTCGACATAGTAACGAAAAAATTTCGAACTCACCTCAAGCGAAAAGAGTCTTTGATTGTCGTTAAGCATTGAAAAATACATATAATCGCGCTCACAGACCACGCTTGTTTGAGTTTCATAATTTTCGACATTTTCAGAAACTTCGACTTAGTACCGGAAAAATTTCGAACTCACCTCAAGCGAAAAGAGTCTTTGAATATGGTTAGGCATTGAAAGTTACGTATAAGCGCGTTCTCAGAACACGCTAGTTTGAATTTCATAATTTTCGACATTTTCAGAAACTTCGACTTAGTACCGGAAAAATTTCGAACTCACCTCAAGCGAAAAGAGTCTTTGAATATGGTTAGGCATTGAAAGTTACGTATAATCGCGCTCTCAGAACACGCTACTTTGAATTTCATAATTTTCGACTTTTGGGCTACTTCGACTCAGTATCGAAAAATTTTCGAACTCACCTCAAGCGAAAAGAGTCTTTGAATATGGTTAAGCATTGAAAGTTACGTATAATCGCGCTCTCAGAACACGCTAGTTTGAATTTCATAATTTTCGACTTTTGAGCTACTTTGACTTAGTATCGAAAAAATTTCGAACTCACCTCAAGCGAAGGAAGTCTTTGAATATGGTTAAGCATTGAAAGTTACGTATAATCGCGCTCTCAGAACACGCTAGTTTGAATTTCATAATTTTCGACTTTTGAGGTACTTCGACTTAATACCGAAAAAATTTCGAACTCACCTCAAGCGAAAAGAGTCTTTGATTATCGTTAAGCATTGAAAAATACATATAATCGCGCTCACAGAACACGCTAGTTTGAATTTCATAATTTTCGACTTTTGAGCTACTTCGACTCAGTATCGAAAAATTTTCGAACTCACCTCAAGCGAAAAGAGTCTTTGATTATGGTTAGGCATTGAAAGTTACGTATAATCGTGCTCTCAGAACACGCTAGTTTGAATTTCATAATTTTCGACTTTTGAGCTACTTCGACTTAGTACCGGAAAAATTTCGAACTCACCTCAAGCGAAAAGAGTCTTTGAATATGGTTAGGCATTAAAAGTTACGTATAAGCGCGCTCACAGAACACGCTAGTTTGAATTTCATAATTTTCGACTTTTGAGCTGCTTCGACCAAGTACCGGAAAAATTTCGAACTCACCTCAAGCGAAGGAAGTCTTTGAATATGGTTAAGCATTGAAAGTTACGTATAATCGCGCTCTCAGAACACGCTAGTTTGAATTTCATAATTTTCGACTTTTGAGCTACTTCGACTTAGTATCGAAAAAATTTCGAACTCACCTCAAGCGAAGGAAGTCTTTGAATATGGTTAAGCATTGAAAGTTACGTATAATCGCGCTCTCAGAACACGCTAGTTTGAATTTCATAATTTTCGACTTTTGAGCTACTTCGACTTAATACTGGAAAAATTTCGAACTCACCTCAAGCGAAAAGAGTCTTTGAATATGGTTAGGCATTGAAAGTTACGTATAATCGCGCTCTCAGAACACGCTACTTTGAATTTCATAATTTTCGACTTTTGAGCTACTTCGACTCAGTATCAAAAAATTTTCGAACTCACCTCAAGCGAAAAGAGTCTTAAAATATGGTTACGTGTAAGCGCGCTCTCAGAACACGCTAGTTTGAATTTCATAATTTTCGACATTTTCAGAAACTTCGACTTAGTATCGAAAAAATTTCGAACTCACCTCAAGCGAAGGAAGTCTTTGAATATGGTTAAGCATTGAAAGTTACGTATAATCGCGCTCTCAGAACACGCTAGTTTGAATTTCATAATTTTCGACTTTTGAGGTACTTCGACTTAATACCGAAAAAATTTCGAACTCACCTCAAGCGAAAAGAGTCTTTGATTATCGTTAAGCATTGAAAAATACATATAATCGCGCTCACAGAACACGCTAGTTTGAATTTCATAATTTTCGACTTTTGAGCTACTTCGACTTAATACTGGAAAAATTTCGAACTCACCTCAAGCGAAAAGAGTCTTTGAATATGGTTAGGCATTGAAAGTTACATATAATCGCGCTCACAGAACACGCTAGTTTGAATTTCATAATTTTCGACTTTTGAGATACTTCGACATAGTAACGAAAAAATTTCGAACTCACCTCAAGCGAAAAGAGTCTTTGATTGTCGTTAAGCATTGAAAAATACATATAATCGCGCTCACAGACCACGCTTGTTTGAGTTTCATAATTTTCGACATTTTCAGAAACTTCGACTTAGTACCGGAAAAATTTCGAACTCACCTCAAGCGAAAAGAGTCTTTGAATATGGTTAGGCATTGAAAGTTACGTATAAGCGCGTTCTCAGAACACGCTAGTTTGAATTTCATAATTTTCGACATTTTCAGAAACTTCGACTTAGTACCGGAAAAATTTCGAACTCACCTCAAGCGAAAAGAGTCTTTGAATATGGTTAGGCATTGAAAGTTACGTATAATCGCGCTCTCAGAACACGCTACTTTGAATTTCATAATTTTCGACTTTTGGGCTACTTCGACTCAGTATCGAAAAATTTTCGAACTCACCTCAAGCGAAAAGAGTCTTTGAATATGGTTAGGCATTGAAAGTTACGTGTAAGCGCGCTCTCAGAACACGCTAGTTTGAATTTCATAATTTTCGACATTTTCAGAAACTTCGACTTAGAACCGAAAAAATTTCGAACTCACCTCAAGCGAAAAGAGTCTTTAATTATCGTTAAGCATTGAAAAATACATATAATCGCGCTCACAGAACACGCTAGTTTGAATTTCATAATTTTCGACTTTTGAGCTACTTCGACTTAGTATCGAAAAAATTTCGAACTCACCTCAAGCGAAAAGAGTCTTTGAATATGGTTAGGGATTAAAAGTTACGTATAAGCGCGCTCACAGAACACGCTAGTTTGAATTTCATAATTTTCGACTTTTGAGCTACTTCGACTCAGTATCGAAAAAATTTCGAACTCACCTCAAGCGAAAAGAGTCTTTGAATATGGTTTAGCATTGAAAGTTACGTATAATCGCGCTCACAGTACACGCTAGTTTGAATTTCATAATTTTCGACTTTTGAGCTACTTCGACTTAGTATCGAAAAAATTTCGAACTCACCTCAAGCGAAAAGAGTCTTTGATTATGGTTAGGCATTGAAAGTTACGTATAATCGCGCTCTCAGAACACGCTACTTTGAATTTCATAATTTTCGACTTTTGAGCTACTTCGACTCAGTATCGAAAAAATTTCGAACTCACCTCAAGGGAAAAGAGTCTTTATTTATCGTTAAGCATTAAAAGTTACATATAATCGCGCTATCAGAACACGCTAGTGTGAAATTCATAATTTTCGACTTTTGAGGTACTTCGACTTAGTACCGAAAAAATTTCGAACTCACCTCAAGCGAAAAGAGTCTTTGATTATCGTTAAGCATTGAAAAATACATATAATCGCGCTATCAGAACACGCTAGTTTGAAATTCATAATTTTCGTCTTTTGAGGTACTTCGACTTAGTACCGAAAAAATTTCTAACTCACCTCAAGCGAAAAGAGTCTTTGAATATCGTTAAGTATTGAAATTTACATATAATCGCGCTCACAGAACACGCTAGTTTGAATTTCATAATTTTCGACTTTTGAGCTACTTCGACTCAGTATCGAAAAATTTTCGAACTCACCTCAAGCGAAAAGAGTCTTTGATTATGTTTAGGCATTGAAAGTTACGTATAATCGCGCTCTCAGAACACGCTAGTTTGAATTTCATAATTTTCGACTTTTGAGCTACTTCGACTTAGTACCGGAAAAATTTCGAACTCACCTCAAGCGAAAAGAGTCTTTGAATATGGTTAGGCATTAAAAGTTACGTATAAGCGCGCTCACAGAACACGCTAGTTTGAATTTCATAATTTTCGACTTTTGAGCTGCTTCGACTTAGTATCGAAAAAATTTCGAACTCACCTCAAGCGAAGGAAGTCTTTGAATATGGTTAAGCATTGAAAGTTACGTATAATCGCGCTCTCAGAACACGCTAGTTTGAATTTCATAATTTTCGACTTTTGAGCTACTTCGACTTAATACTGGAAAAATTTCGAACTCACCTCAAGCGAAAAGAGTCTTTGATTATCGTTAAGCATTGAAAAATACATATAATCGCGCTCACAGAACACGCTAGTTTGAATTTCATAATTTTTGACTTTTGAGCTACTTCGACTCAGTATCAAAAAATTTTCGAACTCACCTCAAGCGAAAAGAGTCTTCGATTATGGTTAGGCATTGAAAGTTACGTGTAAGCGCGCTCTCAGAACACGCTACTTTGAATTTCATAATTTTCGACTTTTGAGCTACTTCGACTCAGTATCGAAAAAATTTCGAACTCACCTCAAGCGAAAAGAGTCTTTGATTATGGTTAGGCATTGAAAGTTACGTATAAGCGCGCTCTCAGAACACGCTAGTTTGAATTTCATAATTTTCGACTTTTGAGCTACTTCGACTTAGTACCGGAAAAATTTCGAACTCACCTCAAGCGAAAAGAGTCTTTGATTATGGTTAGGCATTGAAAGTTACGTATAAGCGCGCTCTCAGAACACGCTAGTTTGAATTTCATAATTTTCGACTTTTGAGCTACTTCGACTCAGTATCGAAAAAATTTCGAACTCACCTCAAGGGAAAAGAGTCTTTATTTATCGTTAAGCATTGAAAAATACATATAATCGCGCTCACAGAACACGCTAGTTTGAATTTCATAATTTTCGACTTTTGAGATACTTCGATTTAGTACCGGAAAAATTTCGAACTCACCTCAAGCGAAAAGAGTCTTTGAATATGGTTAGGCATTGAAAGTTACGTATAAGCGCGCTCTCAGAACACGCTAGTTTGAATTTCATAATTTTCGACATTTTCAGAAACTTCGACTTGGTACCGAAAAAATTTCGAACTCACCTCAAGCGAAAAGAGTCTTTGAATATGGTTTAGCATTGAAAGTTACATATAATGGCGCTATCAGAACACGTTAGTTTGAAATTCATAATTTTCGACTTTTGAGGTACTTCGACTCAGTATCGAAAAATTTTCGAACTCACCTCAAGCGAAGGAAGTCTTTGAATATGGTTAAGCATTGAAAGTTACGTATAATCACGCTCTCAGAACACGCTAGTTTGAATTTCATAATTTTCGACATTTTCAGAAACTTCGACTTGGTACCGAAAAAATTTCGAACTCACCTCAAGCGAAAAGAGTCTTTGAATATGGTTTAGCATTGAAAGTTACATATAATCGCGCTATCAGAACACGCTAGTTTGAATTTCATAATTTTCGACTTTTGAGCTACTTCGACTTAGTATCGAAAAAATTTCGAACTCACCTCAAGCGAAGGAAGTCTTTGAATATGGTTAAGCATTGAAAGTTACGTATAATCGCGCTCTCAGAACACGCTAGTTTGAATTTCATAATTTTCGACTTTTGAGCTACTTCGACTTAATACTGGAAAAATTTCGAACTCACCTCAAGCGAAAAGAGTCTTTGAATATGGTTAGGCATTGAAAGTTACGTATAATCGCGCTCTCAGAACACGCTACTTTGAATTTCATAATTTTCGACTTTTGAGCTACTTCGACTCAGTATCAAAAAATTTTCGAACTCACCTCAAGCGAAAAGAGTCTTTGATTATGGTTAGGCATTGAAAGTTACGTATAATCGCGCTCTCAGAACACGCTACTTTGAATTTCATAATTTTCGACTTTTGAGCTACTTCGACTCAGTATCGAAAAAATTTCGAACTCACCTCAAGGGAAAAGAGTCTTTATTTATCGTTAAGCATTGAAAAATACATATAATCGCGCTCACAGAACACGCTAGTTTGAATTTCATAATTTTCGACTTTTGAGATACTTCGATTTAGTACCGGAAAAATTTCGAACTCACCTCAAGCGAAAAGAGTCTTTGAATATGGTTAGGCATTGAAAGTTACGTATAAGCGCGCTCTCAGAACACGCTAGTTTGAATTTCATAATTTTCGACATTTTCAGAAACTTCGACTTGGTACCGAAAAAATTTCGAACTCACCTCAAGCGAAAAGAGTCTTTGAATATGGTTTAGCATTGAAAGTTACATATAATCGCGCTATCAGAACACGTTAGTTTGAAATTCATAATTTTCGACTTTTGAGGTACTTCGACTCAGTATCGAAAAATTTTCGAACTCACCTCAAGCGAAAAGAGTCTTTGATTATGGTTAGGCATTGAAAGTTACGTATAATCGCGCTCTCAGAACACGCTAGTTTGAATTTCATAATTTTCGACTTTTGAGCTACTTCGACTTAGTATCGAAAAAATTTCGAACTCACCTCAAGCGAAAAGAGTCTTTGAATATGGTTAGGGATTAAAAGTTACGTATAAGCGCGCTCACAGAACACGCTAGTTTGAATTTCATAATTTTCGACTTTTGAGCTACTTCGACTCAGTATCGAAAAAATTTCGAACTCACCTCAAGCGAAAAGAGTCTTTGATTATGGTTAGGCATTGAAAGTTACGTATAATCGCGCTCTCAGAACACGCTACTTTGAATTTCATAATTTTCGACTTTTGAGCTACTTCGACTCAGTATCGAAAAAATTTCGAACTCACCCTAAGCGAAAAGAGTCTTTGAATATGGTTAGGCATTGAAAGTTACGTATAAGCGCGCTCTCAGAACACGCTAGTTTGAATTTCATAATTTTCGACATTTTCAGAAACTTCGATTAGTACCGGAAAAATTTCGAACTCACCTCAAGCGAAAAGAGTCTTTGAATATGGTTAGGCATTGAAAGTTACGTGTAAGCGCGCTCTCAGAACACGCTAGTTTGAATTTCATAATTTTCGACATTTTCAGAAACTTCGACTTAGTACCGAAAAAATTTCGAACTCACCTCAAGCGAAAAGAGTCTTTAATTATCGTTAAGCATTGAAAAATACATATAATCGCGCTCACAGAACACGCTAGTTTGAATTTCATAATTTTCGACATTTTCAGAAACTTCGACTTAGTACCGGAAAAATTTCGAACTCACCTCAAGCGAAAAGAGTCTTTGAATATGGTTAGGCATTGAAAGTTACGTGTAAGCGCGCTCTCAGAACACGCTAGTTTGAATTTCATTATTTTCGACATTTTCAGAAACTTCGACTTAGTACCGAAAAAATTTCGAACTCAGCTCAAGCGAAAAGAGTCTTTAATTATCGTTAAGCATTGAAAAATACATATAATCGCGCTCACAGAACACGCTAGTTTGAATTTCATAATTTTCGACTTTTGAGATACTTCGACTTAGTAACGAAAAAATTTCGAACTCACCTCAAGCGAAAAGAGTCTTTGATTGTCGTTAAGCATTGAAAAATACATATAATCCCGCTATCAAAACACGCTAGTTTGAAATTCATAATTTTCGACTTTTGAGCTACTTCGACTCAGTATCGAAAAAATTTCGAACTCACCTCAAGGGAAAAGAGTCTTTATTTATCGTTAAGCATTAAAAGTTACATATAATCGCGCTATCAGAACACGCTAGTGTGAAATTCATAATTTTCGACTTTTGAGATACTTCGATTTAGTACCGGAAAAATTTCGAACTCACCTCAAGCAAAAAGAGTCTTTGAATATGGTTAGGCATTGAAAGTTACGTATAAGCGCGCTCTCAGAACACGCTAGTTTGAATTTCATAATTTTCGACTTTTGAGCTACTTCGACTTAGTACCGGAAAAATTTCGAACTCACCTCAAGCGAAAAGAGTCTTTGAATATGGTTAGGCATTGAAAGTTACGTATAAGCGCGCTCTCAGAACACGCTAGTTTGAATTTCATAATTTTCGACTTTTGAGCTACTTCGACTCAGTATCGAAAAAATTTCGAACTCACCTCAAGCGAAAAGAGTCTTTGATTATGGTTAGGCATTGAAAGTTACGTATAATCGCGCTCTCAGAACACGCTACTTTGAATTTCATAATTTTCGACTTTTGAGCTACTTCGACTCAGTATCGAAAAAATTTCGAACTCACCTCAAGCGAAAAGAGTCTTTGAATATGGTTAGGCATTGAAAGTTACGTATAAGCGCGCTCTCAGAACACGCTAGTTTGAATTTCATAATTTTCGACATTTTCAGAAACTTCGATTAGTACCGGAAAAATTTCGAACTCACCTCAAGCGAAAAGAGTCTTTGAATATGGTTAGGCATTGAAAGTTACGTGTAAGCGCGCTCTCAGAACACGCTAGTTTGAATTTCATAATTTTCGACATTTTCAGAAACTTCGACTTAGTACCGAAAAAATTTCGAACTCACCTCAAGCGAAAAGAGTCTTTAATTATCGTTAAGCATTGAAAAATACATATAATCGCGCTCACAGAACACGCTAGTTTGAATTTCATAATTTTCGACATTTTCAGAAACTTCGACTTAGTACCGGAAAAATTTCGAACTCACCTCAAGCGAAAAGAGTCTTTGATTATGGTTAGGCATTGAAAGTTACGTATAATCGCGCTCTCAGAACACGCTACTTTGAATTTCATAATTTTCGACTTTTGAGCTACTTCGACTCAGTATCGAAAAAATTTCGAACTCACCTCAAGCGAAAAGAGTCTTTGAATATGGTTAGGCATTGAAAGTTACGTATAAGCGCGCTCTCAGAACACGCTAGTTTGAATTTCATAATTTTCGACATTTTCGAAAATTATGAAATTAGGTTAGGTTAGGTTAGGTTAGGTTAGGTTAGGTTAGGTTAGGTTAGGTTAGGTTAGGTTAGGTTAGGTTAGGTTAGGTTTTTTTTTTTTTTTTTTTTTTTTATTTAATCATCTGCACACCTCCGATGCGGTGGTCGGAGACCTTTTTTATTTGATTTGGTCATTCTGCCTAATGTAGTAAATTTAATTCTTTATGTTGTTGACTAATTTTTACCTATGTTAGTTCTTATATTCTTATAATATAAAGTAAACATAAATCTTTATTAGCCAATCTTTGTGTTATGTATTTTATAATTGAATACTGTTATTTTATTAGACCGTTCCTTTATTCAGTCGTTTTGTTTTTGTTTATTACAGATTTAGCAATTTTGGCGCAATATTCTAAAAATGGGTCTCTGGTGTCTCTGTTACCTACTATTTCGCATATTTTATCGATGCTTATTTGTTTACCTATGTATTGTTCAGTGTCGTACCTACTTTTACAATAAATAGGGCATTGTGTTAAAATATGCGAAACAGTTTGTTCCGTCTGATCGTCGCAGTCACAAACAGGACTATCTTTACATTTAAAACGATGTAAGTATTGACTGAAGCCACCATGACCTGTAAATATCTGTACCAATAACGGAGTTAGTTCTATTTTCTTTAAAATTTTGAATGCTTTTATTATGTCTGGAAAAAATAATTTTGTTACTGCACCATTTGTGTTTTCTTTATACCTTTTTCCCCATACCCTGACCGAATCCTCCCTCATGCTTCGCTTAACGAATGATATGGGGCACTTGTCGTAATCTGGTGCCGACTTTTTGGTCATTGCGGCTGCTTTCGCCAACAAGTCGGCCCTTTCATTACCAGCTGTTCCGACATGTGCCCTTATCCAGAATAAGCGGACATCCTTTCCTTCCAGCTTTAGTTCTCTTAGGTTCTGCCGTATGGCGAAAGCAAGTGGGTGGTAAGTATTCGGTCTTATTATGAGTTCTAAAGAGGATTTTGAGTCGCTGTAGATGTTTACTGATGTTTCTACGTTTTTCATGGCAATATCAGAGGCACGGTAGAGCGCATACATTTCAGCCTGGAAGACTGTGCAGTAAGATTCGAGTCTAAACTTTTTATAAAAAGTTTCGACTCCATCCTTCCACACCGTCAAGGCGGCGCCTACTTTGCCATTTATTTTACTTCCATCAGTAAACATCTCCAGCGCATCTGCTTTATTTTTCAGGTTGTAATCTTGCTGCTGATTTTCAAGACATTCAAACTTAAAGGTCTCTTCTTCCGCGGGATGTGGAGCATTAAGGTAACATATTTTATTTTCTATATTTCTATCTTCTCTAATGAAGTCTTGAGGCTTCCCACGTTTTGCTTCATATAAGCGCGCGTTTTCATTTACTCGTAGGTCCAGTGGTATTAGTCCTGACAGGGTTAATGCTGCGTTAAGAGAGACTGTCCTATATGTTTTGCATATTTTTTGTGCAAAGCCTCGTTGAACGGAGTCCAATGATTTCCGCGACATGATTTTCTCAGCAGCTGGTGCCCAGACACTGGATGCATACAGGATAATTGGTTCAATGACTGATACGTATATTGTTCTGATGATCTCTGCATTTAGTCCCCATTTAATTTTTGCTGAGCGTGCCAAAGGTTTGTATATATTTAGAGCTTTCCGGCAGATGTGTTTTATGTGACTGTTAAAGGTAAGTTTTTTATCTATTATTAACCCCAGAATTTTAATTTCATCTACTAGTTTAATCGTGGTGCTCTCCATGCGTACGTGTGGGGTGTCGTATTTTAGTTTATTTGTTATTATCATTGCTTGCGTCTTATGAGGCGCAAACTTTAGTTTGTTCCTCACGCCCCACTCGTACACATGGTTGAGCACCAGTGCAGCCTGTGTTTCTAATTTTTCTACAGATTTTCCAGAGAACACCAGAACAATATCATCCGCGAATGCTTGGCAGTGAATGCCGAGTTTCTCCACTTCATCTAAAAGCGGATCTAGTAAGACATTCCAGAAGGTAGGTCCAGCTATTGAACCCTGTATACATCCCTTGGTGGTATTTGTTATGAATTCCCTGTCAGCGTATCGAACTAACACCTTTCTATCTTTCAGATAGCTGGACACGAGCTTCCTTAAGTTTTGGGGGCACTTTTTATCCATGAGCTGACATCTTATGGCAGGCCACCAAGCACTGTCGAAGGCTCCCTCTATGTCTAGTGATACCACTATGTTTATTAGCTTTTTATTGTTGTTATGCTTTATATGTTGTATGAGATCATAGAGGGAGTCTTCGGTGCTACGTTGGGGAGTGAAGCCGTATTGCCTGGGGTTCGATTTATGCATTATATGCCACCTTGTCCTTCTGACCATTAATTTTTCTAGTATTTTTCCGAGAATTGGAAGCAATCCAATCGGCCTGTATGATTTTGCTTGGCTGTAATCTGTTTTTTGTGGCTTACGCAAAACTATGACAGTTGCTTGCTTCCATATTCTCGGGAAATATGATAGTTCTAGACATTTATTCATGACCTCCAGAAACACGGCTCCACTTGCCCGGATGGCTTCAGCACAGATGTCAGCTGTAAAGCCATCGCTCCCCGGCGCTTTTTTTGGACTAAAAGAATCTATAACTAGCTCTAGTTCTTCGCCAGTGAACGGTCTGTCCTGTTTATCTCCTTCAATATTATTATCACTACTTCTGGCACGGAGTCTAATTTCTTGGTGTTCTACGTTATCAACTGACTCTGTATCCTCAGGAAAGAAGGTTTTAGCCAGCAGTCTAACAGATTCTTCTGCGCTTAGGACTTTGCCATCGTGGATAAGTGGGAGATCCTCGTATCTTTTGCTTGACGCACGGATTACTCGGTAGATGCCATCCCAAAAACTTTCTCTTGTCTGGGCTTTACAATATTGCTTCCAACTAGTTGTTTGAGCTTTAGCTGCTTCAATTTCATAATTTTGTTTAGCGCTCAAGTACTCCTCAATCACATGTTGTTTTCTTCTTTGTGCTGCATAAGAGATCCTACGTTTTTTGGTGATCATCTGTTTCCTTAGTGCTTCGATGTGCTTTGTTAACCACGGAAGTTTTAGTTTTGGGTTCCATTTTATCATCGGTATTATGTTGTCACATGTTCCTTTTAAACATTCTGTAAACTGTTCTATTGTCTGTTCTAATTCACATTCTGTTTTTATATTTACAATTTTTGTTTTGTTTATTTTCCTATTATTAAGTTCCAGTTGAAATTGTTCTTTGAAGTTGTCCCAGTTTACTTTATTTGTTTTATATTTTCTTGTCGATTTTATTGGTCTATTTTCAGTTGGTGATTGAAGCACTAAGGAAAAGGTGACTGCGTTGTGGTCTGACGTTGTGACCCCCACATCGACTTCCCAATCACATACTATTCCCATCATATTATGTGTACAAGCTGTGATGTCGACTCTGCTCTTGTATTCTTTATTGTTCCGAATGGTATAGAATGTCGGAGTAGTGCCTTCGTTCAGTATGTGCATATTCATTTCTTCTATGAACCCAGAGAATTCTTCTCCCCTATGGTCTTCGCTTATACTGCCCCACCAGGGGCTCCAAGCATTCATGTCACCTCCCAAAATTATTTTATTGGTATCCAGTGTTTCCATGGCCTTCTTTATTTGTATTAGGTACGGTTCCATAGGTAGATAATCTTCTAAGTAAGCTGATATAACCCCAATCTTCCAGGTATTTGTCTCCAGTGTTGCTACGGCTATGTTTTCAGTGGTAAGGTTGGGATGTTCGGTGATTGTGATTTGATTATCCAACACGATTATGGCAGATTTGATGCGTTTTGATCTGTTATTGTTTTTTTGAATTACTCGGAATCCCACGGATTGGGTTACCTCGTTTTCAGCTCCCACGTACGGTTCCTGTATAAGAGCAATTGCGATCTTTCTGTTCTGGGATTCATTTAGCAACTCTGATAAAGCCAATTTCTTTCGCTGTATATTTGCTTGAATGACTTTGTACAGCCGATTATTCTTATTTCCAGTTTGTGTGCTATCTTGAATATCGCTTGGGGCGCCCTTAGCAATATGCTACTTTCGCTCTTGCCAGAGCATCCCACTTTTTTCGGACCGGGCAATTTTTATCAAAACTATTGTGATCGGTCCGGTCGAGTTGGCTACTCTGACAATTGCGACATACGGGACGGTCTCCAGCCCGCCATGCAGGACACTCACTGCGCAAGTGTGGACCTGCGCAGTGGCTACAGGTGTCGACTGTTTCTGTGCAATTTCTACGTCCGTGCCCATAACCAAGACACCTGGAGCAGGTCATCAGTGGGGATTGGTCTTCAACCTTTACCCTTTGCAAATCAATATGCACTCTGCCTGCTGTCGTAAGGTTCTTCCACACTAGGGGCGATACTTGAAGGACCACATGGTTTTCTAGTGGGTTTCTTGCTTTTCTACGATATCGCACGCTTATCCTATATTCATCCTTCGGTATCCCCCCCAATAAATGCTCATTTTGTTTTTCAAGAGCCCCCATTATATCTTCATCAGTATTGAAGTTTAGAACATTTGTTAAAATTACCAGCGGATCTTTATTTTCCTTTTCTTCTATGAGTAGCGTTGGGTTGCCAGTCCTGAGCCGTTCTGCCACTTTGGCTAGTTCTTCTCGTGATTGGCAGCCCAGCACTACTTTACCCTCCTTAGCTTTTCTTAGCCTATCCACTCTGATACCCGATGTCTTTGCGCTTACAGCTGTACGTATTTTATTGATTACGTCTTCGCTGGTATCATGAGCGTCTACTGAAGACACCAGCACAGAGTGAACAGGCGGAGATTGCAGTATTCCGCTTTTTGTTGTAGCATTGGCTGCGGCTATTGCTGCATATGTGATGCCATCAGTCACTTTGTTACGATTAATACTGTCATGTAGTTTGTCTATCTGTTTCTTGATGGCGTCCATATCTTGTTGAGTCGCTACCATTAAGTCTTTTTGTTCTTTTACTTCCTTAAGCACATCCTTGGAAAGATTACAGTCAGAGTTTATATGGGTATTTGTGGGCTGCGGTCCTTGACTGAGCCTTAGAGCTACTGTGTAGAGACCACTAAGACAATCTATTACTGTTTCTTTAATTATTGATTTTATATTTCCAGATTGCTCCAGCTGCAGCTTCGCTTCTTGGAAGAGTTTGTTTGCTACGCTTGCCAGCTCCTCCGGGCAACACTCTGACGCCATCATCGCAAAGGATGTGTTCTCCTTGTTTTTAACGGTAAGTCTCTTACGAGGAGCATCCGTTTCTGAATGTTTGGTGCTTGTATTTGATACATGGTTCAGTTTTGTCGTTTCAGGTTTAGCTTTTGCTAGCATCTTAAGAGCTGTGGGATTAAAATGTTGTTTTAATTTCTATGTAATATTTTGGGAAATGTATGAATGTAGGCGGTGTAAGATTCCTCCTACAGTCAGTATTTAAACCTAACCTAACTTACAAGGACTTATTTGTCAGGAGGTGTAAAGACTCCCAACGTCAATTTTATTATAAAATTACCCCAATAAATAGGTTATATTAAAATAGTTCTTAACTAATTATTCTAGAGGTGTAGAATGCCTCCTAGGTCAATCAGGTTAGGTTAGGTTAGGTTAGGTTAGGTTAGGTTAGGTTAGGTTAGGTTAGGTTAGGTTAGGTTAGGTTAGGTTAGGTTAGGTTAGGTTAGGTTAGGTTAGGTTAGGTTAGGTTAGGTTAGGTTAGGTTAGGTTAGGTTAGGTTAGGTTAGGTTAGGTTAGGTTAGGTTAGGTTAGGTTAGGTTAGGTTAGGTTAGGTTTTTTTTTTTTTTTTTTTTTTTTTTTTTTTTGGGTTGGGTTGGGTTAGGTTAGGTTAGGTTAGGTTGGGTTGGGTTGGGTTGGGTTGGGTTAGGTTAGGTTAGGTTAGGTTTTTTTTTTTTTTTTTTTTTTTTTTTTATCCCGGTGTCCCCTAACGTGGTCAGGGCTCTTTTTTGCTTTGTTTTTTATTTTTCTTTTATTTGGGTGTTGTTTTATTTTGTATATTTTATTTCTTTATTTCATAATACTAAATATTCAATTGTTACATATATTCTATTATATTACATTTTCTATTTTCATTTTATTTTACCTTACGATACATTACTATATTTTGTTGCTTATGGTACATTTATTCTATTACTTCGCTGTTGTTACATTTTGCTTTTATTATTTTACTTATTACTTTATTACATATTACTTTGTTTTATTATACTTAGGATACATTTGTTGCATTTATTTTTATATCATTATATTTATTTCATTTCTTTTGCCATTTTATTATACATTGTAATCCAATACTTCATTCTATTGTACTTAGAGTACCTTTATTGCGTTTATCATAATTACATTGTTATCACTTATTACAATTACATTTTTACATTTATAACATTTATTACAATTACATTTTTACATTTATGACACTTATTACATTTTCCATTTTCTTTTTATCATTATACATTATTCTACATTTCTTTATTTCATTTTACTAGGAATGCGTTTATTTCATTTATTTCCAATACATTTGCTTTATAACTATTATTTTATGTTTTTATATTTACTGTACTGCAACAAGTATAACTAAGTTCGAACAAACAAATAAGAACATTTTTTCTGGTTCAGGTGTGGTCGCTTACAACTTTTCAGTCTTAAACTCGGCTCATGGTAAGTAGCTAGTCGTTTGATTTTGGCTTTTGCGAGGGACAGAGCACTGTGATTTCTACGAAAGTTAATGAGTATATTCTATAATATACTAGAAACTATACGTCTACATCCAGTGCTCCGTTCCTAGCAATGGCAATCCGTGCTACTCTGCTGGCGCTTTTGAAAGGCACCTCCCAAACAGAGGTTACTGCCGGAATGGGCGGCACGGGGCCCCTGCACAGACTCATATGCTGCTCCCGTTCAGTTTTGGCTTTTGCGAGGGACAGAGCAGTGTGATTTTTACGAGAGTTAATGAATATATTCCATAATATACTAAAAACTGTACGTCTATATCCACTGCTCTGTTCCTGGCAACAGCAACCCGTGCTACTCCGGCGATGGTTCAGTGTAGCAAATTTTATCAGCTCGAACCCATGCAGGTACCCCGTGGAGCCTCCACGACCAATCGTCGCACTCGCAAGCCCTGCACTGAGATCGGAAGCGATTTCGGTCCTGTCCAGGACAACTTCAGCAGTATGCTACTGTTGCCCTGGCCAGGGCCTCCCACTTACGACGTACCACGCAAGCCTGGTCGAACGCGTTATGTTTCGCGTCCAACCCAGCCTGCGTGCAATTGCAACAGGTCGGGGCGACTCCTGCCTGCCACTTCGGGCAGCTTGCCCTAAGATGGGCTTCGCCGCAGTGGCTGCATCGTACTTCGGGCTCCTTGCAAAAACGCCTGCTATGCCCGTAGCCCAGACATGCCGAACATTGAACGAGCGGTGATTGGTCCTCCACCCTCACCCGCTGCAGGTCGACATGTATTGCACCCGCCGCTGTTACAACCGACCACACCTGTGGGGACACCTTTAAAATGATGTGACACAAGAGAGGACTTCTTACTTTCTTCCTGTATTTTACTTCAGCTCTATATTCATCTGCTTTTATATGTTTAAATATACTTTTATTTTGTTCCGCTAAAGCCTGCAGGACGTCCTCATCAGTATTATACTGAAGGACGTCCTTCAGGATTATAAGCGGGTCTTTGTTTTGAATTTCCTCAACGCGTAGGTTGGCGTTTTCAAGTCTTCGCACAACCTTCTCTCTTTCCTCTCTTGTGCCACATCCCACTATCACCTTACGGTCTCTCGCTTTCCTAACCCTATCTACAAGTACTCCAGTCTCTTTGGCGTTTACTGCAGACCTAATGCGCTGGAGCACTTGTTCCCCTGTCTCCTGTTCATCTGTCGAGGTTACAGCAACCGAGTGCAGCGCTGGCCGCTTGGCAGGTGTCTTTTTTGACTCGCTTGCGGCCATCGCCGCATAGGTCGGTTGCTGTCGCCTCTCCTCTCTTTCTTCTTCAATACAAGTTATGAGATTTCCAATTTTTTGCGTGCTGTTTTCGATATATTTCGCGTGCTCGGTTAACTTTTCTTCTAAGTCTTTAATTAATTTTTCGTTAATAAAAGAGGGGGGAGGCGGGTCCACGGAGGGAGCCTGCGTGAGCCCGCCTTCGCCCACATTGATTTCCCATTTCTGACTACTGCGCCGATCGCACGTGGGAGACAGGGGATTTTCCGTTTCAGCCTCCCTGATAAGCCTGTACATTTTGTCTGCTGCAGCTGATATTTCAGTTTTTATTTCACCTTTAAGATTTCTAGAGTTGCTCAGCTGCAGCTTTATTTTTATTAATAATTGTCTAGCTTCCGCCGACCTGCCTTTTAATATTGTTTTCGCTTTTGCTTTCTTTGGCGCCTGGACAATAAAAGTGTCCATGTTCGCAGGCTGAGCCCCCTGTGTACGGCTGACCGGGCTACTGCCTTGTGGTACTGTATGAATATCGTCAGAAGGCTCAGTCTGCGTCTGTGATTTTGCCGGCGCCTGGGTAGCTTTGGCTTCTTGGTCTATTTGAGAAGCCAATAAGCTATCCTCGTCTTCGGTCGGTGGGGTTCTTAAAGGCGTTCTGCGGCTCCGGGAGGCTTTTGCGGGGGTCCGCATACCGAACATGTTTTATAAAGCGAGGGACCGTTCGGTTTATTGAGGTGTATAGGGCCTCTTTTACTTAACTATACTACTGAGAGGTGTAGATGGCCTCTCAATAGTGTATAAATTCAAATAAATCTTAGGTCTAATATAAATAGTTTAGTCTAATAATTTTAGTTCTAGAAAGGTGGGAGGTGTAACGCCTCCCAACAGTCAACAACCTTATCTAGGTAGTTGAGGGTGTAAAGGGCCACTCAGCAGTCAACAATAAACTTAAAACTAATGACTTAAAATTTATCTAAACAACTTAGTCTAATTAGTTGAGAGGTGTAAAGCCTCTCAACAGTCAGTGAAGCTGGGAGATGTAAAGCCCCCCGCGGTCACAGCAGTCACAGAACCTTAGTTTAGTACAAATTTTACGACGAGAGAGAAAAAAAAAAAAAAAAAAAAAAAAAAAAAAAAAAAAAAAAAAAAAAAATTTGTAAATTTTAATTAGTCGGGGTGAAAAGAGGGAGTTGAGATCTTTTGATTGAGCCCACACTCGGGTACGTACGTCAGTATGTCAGTTGGGGGTCTAATGGGGGGGGGAAGGGGGGGTTAGGGGTGTTTCAACGATACCAATTTAAAGTACTCCCCAAGCCCTTTCAAACGAGCCCAAACACGGGTACCTTACGATGCCCGTGCTTCCCGTCAATTAAGGGGGGGGTGGCTACCCCTTAAGGGGGTATTCCAATACCAAATTTGGATCGAGCTCCTCGAGCCCTTTCAAACGAACCCAAACACGGGTATACCCAGGTAAATGGTTCGGATATTATATGCTAATTTATATTTTCAAAGGGGGGGGGTGGATTTTCTAAAAAATTTTTCCATACAAAAATATAGTCTCAGAATGCTTAGAGGACCTCCTGGGTTCCAAAAAACCACTTTCTGAGGCTAATAGAAATAGGGGTGCTAGGGGGTTGAAACCACCCCTATCTGATGCGGGAGGGGGGGAAGGGTTTGCTTTACGGCAAACCGTGGGAGGGGTTGACAGGGGGGGGGCCAACGGAAAAAATGTTATTTTTGACCTACGACCCTTAGTTTCCGAGATATAAGGGATTTTCTGTTTTAACGTGGCAATGCGGTTGTATTGGCCGCTCCCTTAACCCTAATTTAGGGGTAACTCCAAAACTATGCAATGCGGGCGGCTGTGGTAAGTTGCAAAAAATTGTAGATGAGTTGCCACGTCTTTTCTCTCTTATCTTGGAAACTCTAGGGGCGAGGGTTTTTATACTAGAAGCCTCCGACTGAGGGGGATGATTTTGAATTAACCGCATTTGCGGTTAATTCAAAATCATCCCAAAACTCGTACTTTTTGTTTTTCTCGAAGCCTATAATATATATTAAAATTCTGTGAATGCAGTTATTTTTGTTTTATTTTTGGGCACAATTGTCCTATAGAAGACTTTTTGCTACAGCCCTTATTTAGGGGTGCAGGGTTAATTTTTTGGTTTTTCTACTTTAAATTCAATATATTAAAAACTATTATATTTAAAATTTTTATTTTAATGCAAAAAGTCTTCTTTATGTTGTGCTCACAAATTATTTTTGTCAGTTTTGCCCCGCCTTAATAATTTATATATTTTTAACCCTTATTTATGTATATACTATTATTTGTTTAAACTGGTTAATTTAATTAATTTTATTTTAAAAACTATAAGGGCTAAAAATCTGATTTAAACGTAGTTGTGTAGATAAGTTCTTTCTTAATCTAGATATAATTTTATAATTGCCCCGCCTTAGATATTTATGTAGTTATAGGTACTTATACCTACATAAATTTAGAGGGTGATGTTTTTCTATAAATACTAGTTTTTTAAATATAACAATTCGTAGAAACAAGATATAAAAATTTTAAAAACGCAGAAAATTTTGTTTTTAATCTTACCACGATTTCCGAGAAAAATTTTTCCGGAAAAGCCCGGAAAAGCGGGACCACGTGGTGAGCCTATTTTAGTTTTTATTTAATTATTAAAAAAGTATTAATAGGAAAAATCTGAATTTTTGCCAAAATGTTCTGCTTTAATGTACTTATCTAAAAATAATTTAAAAAATGGGGGTCGTCGCTTTATTTTTAAAAATAGAAAATTTTAAAGTTCATAAATTACTTGTTTTTCCAGTTTTTCTTTGATTTCTTCGGAAGGGGTTGTCAGATTTTCTTATGCGGGGTGTCGTTGACCTTGTAATTTTTACAGGAGTCTGGATATAGTGTCAGGGTTTGCGTCACACGCCTGGTTCTTGGACCACGCCGCCACGTGGTTTTTGGTTTTTCGGATGTAGCTTCCCGGGGGTTGGCGGGAAAAATCCGGGAGTCACGCAAGATTGTGTCGGAGACCAAGGGGCTTCCAGCGGTGCAATAAAAATGGCACCTCGTCGATCTTAAAACGGCAGCGCACGCCGATTAAGGTTTTGACCACGTGGATTTTTGCAGTTTTCTATGGAAAACTTGTCGAAATTTCACTTTTAAGCAGTAAGCTTTTCACCAACACTAAAACACACACTTTCACTTATTATGGCACTTGATTTTGGAAAATCGGTTGTAATTTGCCGTTTTTACTGATTTTAAGGTGCGGAGCGTTGTGAAAACGATGCGTTCTCGAGCGCGCTTGGCGTGTGACTGGGTTAGGTTAGGTTAGGTTAGGTTAGGTTAGGTTAGGTTTTTTTTTTTTTTTTTTTTTGAAATACTGTGATCCTCCAACACGTGTCGGAGACTTTATTTATTTAATAATCGATTTTATTATACATTTGATTGTTTTATTTACTATTACGAAATGTAAGGTTTTATTATAATTATATTATACATGCTACTATGTAGTTTTATATATTCATACAGTAATATACAATATACATAGCGTTTGCATATATGATATAATTATAATATATATATATATATATTTTTTTATTCACTATTTTTGCATGTTACAGAATATTTATTATTATTACTTGGTAAGTTAATGCTATACATAATGAAGTCGCTATTACTTTTAACATTATATGTGCTACAATTTTTACCTGTGTAACATATTATATTCTAAGTAATACATATTATACACTAGGTCTTTATTGGCCTATATAATATTAAATTTAATTATAATGTTTGTAGAGATAAAACAACAATTTAACTATTTTAACATTTTAATTTGTAGTTTTATTTCTTGTTATAGCATATTTTACTATCTTAGTGCAGAAGATGATCAAATTATGTTGTGTGTCCCTATTACAAAGTATTTTTGACAGATTATCCACTATTATTTTTTGGTCGGTCATGTGCTCAGCATGGTACCGTTGCCGAAGGAATATTGGACATTCTGTCAAAAGATGGATAGCTGTTTCTTCTTTTTCCTCATCGCACGCACATGCTGGAGTTTCTTTACATTTATACTTGTACAGGTACCCAGCAAATCCTCCGTGGCCTGTTAGGACCTGCACAAGCATAGGGGTAAGTTTTAACTTTTTCAAAGTTTTATGTGCCATCGAGATGTCAGGGAAGAAAATTTTCGTAGTTTTTGCCCGATCACTGTTAATGTACCTTTCATTCCAAATTTTCACGGTTTTCATTCTGATTGACCTTTTTACGAATGATATGGGACATTTATCGTAATCAGGCGCTGTTTTTTTGTTTTTGGCAGCCTGTTTAGCCAACTCATCCGCCCTTTCATTACCCTCCACCCCTGTGTGGGCTCTTATCCAAAATAGCTTAATTGTTTTCCCATTCTCCTCTAAGTGCCTTATTTTATTTTTCATAGAGTATGCTAGTGGGTGTGCTGACCGGGCACTACACAGGAGTTCCAGGGATGACCTCGAATCGCTAAGAACGTTAATTTCACTGTCGGCTAATTTGCATGCAGTTTCTAAGGCCTGGTTAAGAGCATACATCTCAGCCTGAAACACTGTGCAAAAATGGGACAGCCGAAATTTTTTTGCCAATGTTTCTCGGCCATTTTTCCAGCATGACAGTGATGCTCCCACCTTTTCTTCTATTCTGCTGCCGTCAGTGAATATCAACGTTCCCTGTATATTATATTTCTGGACTGTTTCCGATTCAAGATCCTCAAGGCAGATGAACTGGATTTCAGGCTCTTTTGCGGGGTGAATTGCTTTCAAGAAGCTCGTCCTCTCCTCAACCTCATTGCCAAGCAGTTCTTCCTGCGGTTTGCCGCGTTTGGCTTCATAAAGTGCGTGCGCTTCTTTAATTCTCAAGTCCAGTGGCAAGAGTCCTGTCAATGCAAGAGCAGCGTGCAAGGATACTGTTCTATAAGCCTTGCAGATTTTTTGGGCAAAACCTCGTTGCACGCCGCCCAAGTGCTTTTGGACAGTAATCTTGTCCGCCTCTGGCGCCCACACACAGGCCGCGTACATGATGATGGGCTCAATAACCGCCACGTATATCGTCCTAATTATCTCAGGGTTCAGTCCCCAGTTCATTTTTGCAGCCCTTGCTAAAGGTTTGTAAATGTTCGTAACCTTTTGGCAGACAGCTTTAACATGACTATTAAAAGTTAATTTTTCGTCTATTAGTAAGCCTAAAATTTTGATTTCTTTGACCATTTTAATTTCAGTATTACCCATGTGTATGCGTGGAGTGTCGTATTTTAGCTTCTTTGTCACAACCATAGCATTAGTTTTTTGAGGTGCGAATTTCAGCTTATTTTCGACACCCCACTCATACACACGGCCTAGTACTTGCGCGGCCGCTTCTTCTATTTTATGAGTACTGAACCCCGAGAACACCAAGACAATATCGTCCGCGAAAGCTTGGCAATGTACGCCATTTTTTGTGATTTTGTCTAAAAGGGGGTCCAATAACACGTTCCAGAACGTGGGACCACTTATGGACCCTTGGACACAACCCTTTGTGGTCAAGGTAGAGTACTCCTCGCCAGCATATCTCACTCGAACTTTTCGCTCCTTTAAGTAGCTATCCACTAATTTGCGTAGATTTAGAGGGCATTCCTTTTCGGCCAATCTGCACCTGATTGCCGGCCACCATGCACTGTCGAATGCCCCCTCAATATCTAAAGACACCAAAACATTGATTTTTTTGGCCTTCACATTTTCCCTTACATGCTGAACCAAATCGTACAGCGCATCCTCTGTGCATCGCTGAGGTACAAAACCGTATTGTCTTGCGTTGAGTTTGGGAAGCAGGTGCCATCTTATACGTCTTATTATCATCTTTTCAAGTATTTTTCCGAAGACCGACAGCAGTCCTATGGGCCTGTAAGACTTTGGTTTCGTATAATCGTCTTTACCTGGCTTCCTTAGGACTACTATCGTGGCTTCCTTCCATAATACTGGAAAGTATGATAAGGATAAGCACCTGTTTGCCAAACTCAAGAATATTTGTTGATCCACATTGATGGCGGCCATGCAAATGTCAGCAGTGAACCCATCAGCACCAGGTGCTTTTTTAGGATTGAATGTCCTTACTGCTTGAGTTAACTCGGTCATCGTGAATACGGGATCGTGGACGGTGCTTGCACTTTCAGCCATGCTCTGCTCAGCTTTTCTCCTTGTTTCTCTATGTGTCGCATTGTCTACTTCCTCAATATCTTGTGGGAAAAATGTTTTGGCCAAAAGTTCGACGGACTCCGTGGGGCTCAGGACCGTTCCTCCTTCAATAAGGGGCTGGTCTTCGTATATTTTCGATGTTTTCCTAATAACTCTATATATACCATCCCAGAGGCTTTCTCGGTCCTGGGTCCCACAAAACTCCTTCCAACTTTCGGTCTGTGCTTTATTTGCTTCTGCTTCATATTCTGTTTTTGCTTCCAGGTACATATTGACTACGTGTTGTCTTCGGGATGGTGCTGCACAGCGGATTCGACGCTTTTTCGTTGTCATCTGCTTCTTCAGATCGTCCAGCTTTGGGGACCACCACGGTAAGTAGGCTTTATTACTTCTTTTTATTTCTGGTATTGCTTCTTTACATGCCTTTTCTACGCACGATGTGTATTTTTCCACAACTGCCTCAAGACCACAACCAATATTCACGTTCTCTATAGTCAGTGTATTTAATTCGCTTGCCTCCATGGTTTCCGCCAACACTTTGCTAAATTTATCCCAGTTAGCTTTTTTGGTATTATATTTACGCGTTGTCCTAGTTAGTCTCGGTTTCTTTTGTTTTTCTAACCCAATAGAGAATGTGATTGCGTTATGGTCGGAGCTGGTTAGACCTTCATCTACCGTCCAGTTCTTGATAACACCTAACAGGTCTTCACTGCACGCCGTGATATCAACTCTACTTTTACAAACTCGACCATTTCTGATTGTGAAGAATGTTGGGACAGAACCCTCATTTAATATGTGCATTCCCATCTCATCTATACAGCCTGCAACTGCTTCGCCTCTATGATCTTCTGAATCACTACCCCACCATGTGCTCCAGGCATTAAAGTCTCCTCCGATGATCAAGTATTTACACTGTACCGTGTTCCTGACCTTCTGCACATGTGCAAGGTAGGGTTCTATGGGCTCGTCACCTTCAAAGTAGACGGAGATGACACATATTTCCCAGGAGTCCGTTTTCAGGGTTGCCACTGCGATGTTTTCCGTCGTTAGTGTCGGATGTTCGACCACTGCCAGGTCCTCGTCCAATACTACAACCGCGGCTTTGACCGGTTTTGTCCTGTCACACACGCCCTGGACAACCCTGTAACCCCTTCCTTGAGTGAGTTCACCATCCGCGCCGACATATGGTTCCTGCACCATTGCGAAGCTGACCCTCCTTTTATGGCACTCCCACAGGAGTTCTTTTGTGGCCAGTTTCGCTCGTCGCAGGTTAGCCTGGACGACCCTGTAATCGAGCATTGCAGCAGCAGCATTTATGTCCTGGTTGCCCGGTGCGCCTTTAGCAGTACGCCACTCTCGCCCTTGCCAGAGCGTCCCACTTCTTCCTTATCGGACAGTTTCCTTCAAAACAATTATGGTCCGTGATTTCAAGTTTGGCGCTCTGGCAATTGCGACAGATGGGTTTGTCACCAGCCTTCCACACTGGGCAGTCTATGCGCAGGTGTGAACCCGCACAGTGGCTGCAGGTGTCCACGGATTCCGTGCAGTTCTTCCGGCCATGGCCGTATCCAAGACACCTGGAGCACTGCACTAGTGGAGACTGGTCTTTGACCTGTACCCGCTGAAGGTCTATGTGCACCTTTCCTGCATCCACAAGGCTCTGCCACACCGGTGGCGACACCTGCAGTACCACGTGACTCTCGAGCGGGTTCCTCGCCTTCCTTCTGAACCGCACGCTCGCCCTGTACTCGTCTGCAGGTATCGCCCCCAGAATGGCAGAGTTTTGCCTTTTGAGGGCACCCAGGACATCCTCGTCATTGTTGATATTAAGCACATTGTGCAGAATGACGAGTGGGTCTCTGTTGGCCTTCTCCTCCATCAGCAATGTTGGGTTGCCAGTCCGTAGCTTCTCCGCTACTTTAGTCAGCTCTTCTCGTGTCTGGCAGCCCAACACCACTTTTTGTTCTCGTGCTTTTCTCAACCTGTCCACTCGTATGCCCGAAGTCTTGGCGCTTACGGCTGAGCGAATTTTACTTATGACGTCCTCACTGGTGTCATGTGCATCCACCGAAGACACGACCATAGAGTGGACAGGGCGAGTTTGGAAGGGTAGGCCAACAGGTCTGGCCATCGCAGCCACTGCCGCGTATGATGTGCCGTTAGTGACTTTGTACTTTTCTACATTGTCACCAATTTTTAGGACCTGGTCCTTGACGACACTCATATCGGCACCGACCGCGACGACCAGTTCCCGCTGCTGCTGAAGCTCTACCATCACTTCTCTTGCAAAGTCGGCAGCGGTTGCAGTCGGGGCGGCAGGAGATGGTGTCCCGCCGCTGAGACGTAGGGTTATTGTGTATAAGCAGGAGAGGCACTCTATGACCGTCTCCTTAATTGTGGCCTTGATATTTCCCGACTGCTCTAGTTGGAGTTTGGCCTCCTGAAAGAGTCGGTTCGCTACTATTCCGAGCTCTTCCAGAGGGCCCTCCGACGCCGACTTTGCCAGATTAGGCATATCTGGTGATGGGGGCTTGACTGGGGGCTTTTTACGGGGTTCTGCTTCTACGTGTTTCATATTTATGCTTGCGACGTTTGAGTTCCGTGTATTCGTGTTTGAGGTCCTTGAAGCCATTTGTAATATGTAGGTTGAGAGATGTATAGGGTCTCTCAATAGTCGATTACTTAAACCTAATAACTAAATACCTATGCTAATTCCTAGAAGATGTAAAGTCTACTAGTAGTCAATGAGTAATTTAAAACCTAGCCTAACTAAATGATTAATATCACCTAACCTAAGTAGCTGGAAGGTGTATAGGCCTTCCAACAGTCAATGATAAAACTTAACTAAAGACTTAAAACTAATTTAATAACTTAATCTAATTAGTTGGGAGGTGTAAAGCTTCCCAACAGTCAACAATGTAGACCTAACGAGACTAATAATTACTTCCCTAATCTAAATAGTTGGAAGGTGTAAAGGCCTTCCAACGGTCAACAAAACAGAATGAGGTGTGGAACCTCCCAAAGTCTACGATGATATTACAAATTTAATTTTTTCCCAACCTAACCTAATATTAGGAGGTGTAAGTTGCCTCCTAATCGTCCAGTTTTAGTTTAGACTAAGAGTGTCAAGTAGGTACTGAATATTTAGGAGGTGTATAATGCCTCCCAAGTCAGTTTCCTTCTTAATTAGGGTGTAAAAAGCCCTACTATGTCAAAATTAAATTTTCGTTTGGTTGTCGGCCTAGGATTCGTGGCACAGTCCCTTCAAGTATCCGTACCGGCTCCTCACGAGTTGGAGAATCCGAAACGGCAATAAAAATTTTTTGGCTCTCCCTACGGTATTGCTGGAGTCTTGCACCTCCAGTCAACGCAATAGGGAGGGCGGGTGGGCCAGGAATGCAAATTTGAGCACGGATCCGGTTCCCGCGCGCACTCGCGGTCGCACAGGGAGCAAGACCGTGTCAAATTTGCTGAAAATTTGGAAAATTTTAGTGAATTTACGAAAAGTATGAAAATTTTGAAAAAAATGAATATTAATAATTTTTGTTTTTTATGTTACAGGGAGACGCAGGAGGCCTGAAAACGTCACCCGGACTGCAAATTGACAATTAAGGACCAACGCTGACTTTAAGTTTTCGAAAAATATTGATAGAATCTATCGGTTAGGTTAGGTTAGGTTAGGTTAGGTTAGGTTAGGTTAGGTTAGGTTAGGTTAGGTTAGGTTAGGTTAGGTTAGGTTAGGTTAGGTTAGGTTAGGTTAGGTTAGGTTAGGTTAGGTTAGGTTAGGTTAGGTTAGGTTAGGTTAGGTTAGGTTAGGTTAGGTTAGGTTAGGTTAGGTTAGGTTAGGTTAGGTTAGGTTAGGTTAGGTTAGGTTAGGTTTTTTTTTTTTTTTTTTTTTTTTAACGTTGGTCAGAAAAATGCATTTACGCATCCCGTCCTGAAATAAGACAGGATTACTGTCTTATTTCAGGGCGGGTATGTGGGACTCGCCAGCCGTGAAGCGACTGGAATACCCACTAAAAAAAAAACCAACGGAGTGGATGGTGTTATTGCAACACCTCAGTGCTAATGGGATACTCCGAGATGTTGCAAAATGTGTAAGATGGGTAAATATATAATAAGTGTGGAGAATTACGTTATAAGTATAAGTGGAATGGATGACTGATAAACTGTATTAATAATAATATAATTATATGTGCTAGATAAAAATAAGATATAATTAATAGAATATTAGGGTAGGATGATTATGTTATAATATATAGAGTATAATATATATATTATTATATGAATAAATATAGATATATTTACATTTATACATATTCATATACACACAAATACATACATATATATACCCATATATACATATACACATACACAATATACATATATTATAGAGCTAATAGATATCTACATATTAGTTCGATTGTAGAATCATTTAAATGAACAGATGACGCGGTAAGATACATTGTAAAAATTATTAAAGTTATTTAAAATTTTAAATGGTAAAATAATTAAAATTATTCATTAATTAAAATGTACAAATGAATAAATGAACACATGAACAGAAATGGTCTCTACAATGAAATAAGCATATGTACATTACTGGAATAATTGATAAGAACGTGAGTGGAAAAGGTATTTACAAATGGATGATAATACAAGAATCAATGGAACGAAATTAAAGAAATTAAATTAGTGATTAAGTACAGTTAGTGATTAAGTACAATTAGTGATTAAGAACACATGATTCAGCCAGGGCGTAACAAAAATGGTCTTTACAATAAAATCAGCATACATACATAAATTGTTTTTTTTTTTTTTTTTTTGTTTTCCAAATTTTAAATAAAATAATTAACATTATCCATAATTGAAAAGTACAAATGAACACATGACACGGTAAAATGCATTGTAAAAATTATTAAAGTTATTAAAATTTTAAATAGAAAAATAATTAAAATTATTCATTAATTAAAATGTACAAATGAACACATGAACACATGAACAGAAATGGTCTTTACAATGAAATCAGCATATGTACATTAGTTAAATAATTGACAAGAACGTGAGTGAAAAAGGTATTTACAACTGAATTATAATACAAAAATCAATAGAATAAAATTAAATTAGTGATTACAGTTACACAGTTACACATTATTAAACAGTCGGGTTGGTAATAGTTATAGCATTAGTTAAGCTTTAAGGAAGGGCAGGGTGGAGTTTTTTTTTTTTTTTTTTTTTTTTTTTTTTTTATTATTATAATTTTTTTTTTTTTTTTTTGTATTATTATTATTATATATATATATATACATATGTATTTTTTTTTTTTTTTTTTTTCCCACAGCCCAACCCTCCTTTCCATCGTAATTTATTAATTAACTTAAGCTACGATTTTTCTTGTTCTTGTTGTTGCTTTTAATATAAGCAGAGAGAATAAGTATTAAATGATATTTGGTTATATACAGAGACGCAAAATTTATAATACAGCTGATATAATTGAATTCAAACACAAGTGAATTTTGTTGCGCGTGTACAGAGTTACAGGAAGCGCATGATGTAAACGGAAATGGCATATGTATGACAAGAAAAGATAGTAAGGTGCGGTGGCGAGAGGGCAAAATGCTCAAATTTTTAATAACAAAAGCTAGGATTATTATTATTATGGTACACTAAGTAAATTAACTAAGTATTATTGAAATTAACGAAAGTGATACTAATATGATGATAGCTAATTGTTAATTGGTTGTGTCTGTATGTGCAGTTTGTTCTTTATTGAATGTTTTTAGCTGTTTGATGATATAGTGTAAGTGAGTGTGGAATGTGTCAATGAGTGTTGGTTTATCCAAGAATGTTCTGACATCGTAAGGGTCTATGGTTTCTGCTGCGATAAGATGGTCTGTACGGGTAGAGGCAAATCTAGGGCAGTCTTGAATCAGGTGGGAAAGTGTTTGGGATGACTGACCGTCACAGGGACAGAAGTCATTATCAGTGATTTTAAATCTGTGTAGGTAGGCTTTGTGATACCCATGATTCGTTAAATATTGAGTTATGGCAAAGTATGGTCTGACAATCTTTAAGTAATTGTTTAAGTCTGTGATAGTAGGGAACCGTGTAGTGACAAAAGTGCATTCGGCGTATAAGTCCTGAGAGGCCTGTTTGGATACCTGTTTGTTTTCATATTTTATAAAGCTGATGGGAATGTGGTAATAGTCAGGTTTCTTGTGAAGTGAGGCCGCGTGCTTAGCGGCCTGATCAGCCATTTCGTTGCCGACGATGCCTACATGTGCCCTGACCCAGGCGAATTTAATTGAGAGACCATTCAGGTTGGCATAGTTTAATTTGGAAAAGATCTGTACGGCGAAGGGGTTACAGCTGTTGGGATTACACAATTCAGTCAGACCGGCTTTAGAGTCAGAGAGGACAAGAGAGTGGGGGATTTGATTGGAAATGATCCAGTTGCAGGCACCGCTAATGGCGAGCATTTCCGCCTGGAAGACAGAACATTTATTATGGAGTTTGAATTTTTTGATGGTGGTGTTGCCATTAGGATGCAGTACGACAAAAGCGGCACCGACCACATCATCGTGCTTGCTACCGTCGGTGTAAATTTCAGTGGTGTTTGGGAGTGAAAGGTCGGTGAGTTCGTTGATGTTAGTCACCTCAGTGAATTGGATTCCGGTTCTAAGGGATGGGTGGAGTAGCTCAGAGGGGGGTGATGGGCGTTCTAAAGGGGTATCGGAAGGTAAAAATTTAGAATGACCGTTAAGTTTTGTAAGTTCAATATCAGCTACCTCGGATATTTTAGTAGGAAGGGGAGTGAGTTGGGCGAGAGAAATGGAGGTCGCGGTGCTGACCGTACGAAAACCTTGAATAATTTTAATGGCAAATAATCTTTGTAGGGATAAAAATTTATGAATGTTGTATTTACACAGAAGCGCAGTTGACCAAATGCCCGCAGCGTAACTTATTATCGGTTCGATCACGCTTTCGTATATTATTTTAACATTATCCGGGTGAACTCCCCAAGTCGGTCTAATGAAAATGGTAAGTTTATTGAATAACTTTTTTGCTTTGTCAATGACATATTCGCAATGTTTATTGAAGTTGAGTTTATTGTCAATGATGACCCCAAGGATTTTGAATTCTTTAGCAAATGGAATTGTTTGATTATCTATTCTGATGTTGCACTTTTGTGATTTACTGCTGAAGCCGATGACCTGAGTCTTATCAGGACCGAATTTAAGTTTTACGGTGTCACCCCATGTGGATATTTGAGACAAGGCTTGGTTGGTTTGGTACTCAAGATCGCGAATGTGTTTGGAATGCGTTATTAGAAGTACGTCGTCAGCGTAAGCTTGCAGGTGGCACCCAGGGGGTAAGTCAGCGCATAGCAGTTCGTCCAAGATTAAGTTCCAGAATGTGGGGCCGCAGACAGATCCCTGTATGCACCCTTTGGTCATTGTTTTGCTCACATGACAATCGGCGAAGTTAATTTCGACTTTCCGATCTTCTATGTAACTGAGAAGAATGTTATAAATGTTACCGGGACAGTTTATTTCACGTAATCTATGAAAAATGGCAGGCCACCACGCATGGTCAAAAGCGGATTTAATATCCAGGGATACAGCCATGACATGTTCGTTATTAGATTTTGCATTATTAATAATTTTCAAGGCGTGGTCTATTGCTTGGATAGTGGATGTTTGTCGTTTAAAACCGAATTGTTTGTTACATGAAGTGTCAGTGGAGAGCATATGGTGGGTGAGTCTGTTAGTCAAGAGCTTTTCAAGAATCTTTCCGAACACATTGATGAGGCCGATGGGTCTGTACGAAGATGGGTCAGAGTAGTCGCCTTTGTTAGGTTTGGGTATGATTTTAGCATGTGCTATCTTCCAAATTGTGGGGAAATATTCTAATTGGAGGCATCTGTTCATGAGATCAGTGATTATTCCAGGAAAAGCCATGGCAAATTGCAAGCAGATATCGGCGGTAAGGTGATCGGGTCCGGGAGCCCTTTTATGGTTCATTGACTTAATGCATTCTAATATTTCGATAAAAGTGAAGGGGGGTTCAGTGTCCTGAGTTGGGGGATTGATCATATTCTGTCGAAGGGATTTTTGTCTGTCAGTGGTGTCGGTGTTGTCGTCAGGGTAAAATCTGTTAAGAAGAGCATTGGCAGTGCTTACAGTATCCGTGGTGTATGTACCATCATCAAGCCTAAGTGTGGACGGGGGTTTAGTAATTGGTCGGGTTTTTATTAGTCTGTTGGTGATAGAGTAAACGTCTTCCTTCTTTTGTTTATTGCAAAATTCCCTGAAATTTTCAGTAGAGGCGGAGCAGATGGCATCAGAATATTTTTTCTTGAGGATCGCTCTTTCCGATATAATGTCGCCTAAGGGCAGTTTGCGTCTTACATGATTACAAAGTTTGTGATGGATAGCAATGACTTCCTTTTTTAGTTTCTCTAAGTCGTCGTTCCACCAGGGAGCCTTGTGTAGGTATCTGGGGGACCGGGGTAGAATTTTGTCGCAGGTCAGTTGTATGGCTGAAGTTAATTTGGATATGTAAGTTTCTAGTTCTGATTTATTTAAAGAAGAGATTTCAGTGTGCACGTTAATTTTATTATTAATTTCGTTAGTGAAGCTATCATTGATGGCGTCCCATTAACGGAAGAGGTGTTATATTTGAATGTTGAAAGTTTCTTGTTTCTAGTATATCTAATGGTCCCGAAGCTTAGGGAAAATTTAATGGCGTTATGCTGGGTTGATGGACAAAGGGAACGGTCAATTGTCCAGTTAGTGATGCGGGAAGATGAGGTGTTATTGGTTAGGGTTAAGTCAATGATGGATGATCTGTACCTTCCGTGCGAAATGGTTTCAAAAGTTGGATGTGATCCAACGTTACAAAGAGTCAAACTGTTAACTGTGATGAAGTCCAAAATGCGGTTGCCTCGCCTATTGTTTTTCTCAGAGCCCCAGAGACTGTGCCAGCCATTGAAGTCACCACAGATGAGGTGCGTAGATCCAGCAGTTATTTGAAGGAAATGTTCTAATTTTCTTAGGGTATCATGGTCGTCGGTGCGAGGTTCAATATATACACAGATGATGTATATACAACCTTTGCCCTGATGGTTAATTTTAACAATGCAAATGTTGGAGTTGGAGAATTCACTGATCCCGAGAGAGCTGGTGAGGTTTTCCTTAATTAGGATTGAAGCTTTTGTATTAGTGGAGGAAGGAAATTGATAAGTAAGGTAGCCAGGTGTGTTTTTCATTTCGTTACTGGATCCAACGTATGGTTCATTGATGAATATGAGGTCGGTTTGATGCGAATTTATGTGAGTGGTGAGTTCGTGGAGGGCGTTTCTGCCTTTGTCTAAGTTAACTTGAATACAGGAATATTCCTTGTTTGGGAGTGTGCAAGTGACGCGACTATCCATAATCGATTTTGTCGCGCAGACGGTTGGTCAATTGGTTTATAAGTGGACATGAGTTGGAGGTGGCACTGTGGTTTGTTTTAATGGGATTTGCAGGATCTTTACGTTTTTGTTGTTTGGAGCAATTAAAACAGCAAATTTTGTTTTCGTCTGTGTTGTTAGGGCAATTGCGATAGTTGTGATCAGTGGATGAGCAGTGTGAGCAGATGGGTGTGTCGGACGTACACCTTTTTTGCGTGTGGCCAAATTGTAGGCATTTGAAGCATTGGAGAAGGGGAACGTATTCCTCGACGTGGACCCTCTGGTGGTCCACGTTGAGTCTGCCGGAAGAGACGATGGTGCGCCAGAGCATGGGTGTCGTAATGAAGACTGCATTGTAGAGTTTGCTGTTTCTGTTGTTTCTTTTGAATTTAAATTGAAAGTCCTCATCATTAGTTATCAAATTTCTTATAGAGTCATTTTGGTGTAGGATGATATCCGTAAGGGATTCAGGAGTAGTGGATTTGGAGACGCCCTTAAGCAATAGCATAGGTCTAAGTTTTTTAGTGGGCTTAGCAGTGAGTCCGCAATTAGCTGATTCGATCTTGTGAAGGGTGATGTCCCGTTGCTCGCAGTTGTCGAATACTAAGCGCAGTTTCTTATTTGGGATTAACTTGACCTCGGCGGGTGAGAAATTGGTGTCTTTGAAAGTTACGCCCGATCTGAATGCTTTGAGGGTGTGCGAGGCAGTGGGAACGTCCCCGGCCGGAGCGACAATAATAGAGGGTCGATTGGCAGGTATGTTGGATTTGTCCGATGGTGTGCGAGCGGCGGCAGCATATGACCGGTTAGTCGATTTGACGGATTGGGTTTCTGATCTGAAGGCGCTGCCTATCTCTTCTCTAATTGACTCCTTCAGGCTAGCGGCTAAGGTAGTAGGAGAGGCCAACGGATGGGAGGCTAGCTCTCCGCGCAGCATGCGAATTTCCCCTACGCACTCACTTAGTTCCTTCCTTAGTGTATCATCATGACTATTATGGCTGACAGGGTCGCTGACCTCCGACAGGGCGGCCAGAGTTGAAGGTGTAGTTGTGACCGTACGCAAGTATTGATCAATTGATCGTTGGGTCTCGGCAGCAGCCGCGGTAATGAGTCTCTTATTTGAAGCGGTGACGCTTTTACCTTCATTAATCGCCTTGATGGTGGTAGTTGATAGTATTCTAATCACCTTGGCGAGGGAATCGAGGTCCTTGACCTCAGCGGCAGTTGCAGGCAGCTCAATGTAAGCCGACGGAGGAGGTCGCTTGGCGTTAGCTCCTTTCAGAGTAGACTGAGAGATGAGGGAGGGATTACCTGTTACATTGTCCTCTCCAGGCGAGCTGGATACTCCCACCTCGGTGTCCATTGTGCACGACTGTTGTATTCACTGCAATCCAATTATGCACAGCCACTAATCACTGTCACTGAGTGTACACGGAATCAAGAGGTCATGATGACCAATGTTTATCACATAAGGCACTACCCATTATTTTAAGCACACAGCACAAATCCCGAAATACCCTACCCACTGACCGGGCTAGGTCTCGCTTGCAGGTAAGCTCCGGTCCTCTGACGTTGGTCGGTCCTCTGCCCAGGCTGGCCCTTCCTCAGGCCCGGACCTCGTCGCGGGTTCGGTCCGGTCGTCTGACCGGTCCGCTCCGATCGTCTGGCCGGTCCGCTCCGGTCCAGGTCTACTCCTCTTCACGGTCGGTCCGGTCCAGGTCCGGTCCTCGGTCCGCGGTCCGGCGGTCTGGCCCGCTGCTCTTTGCGGTCTGGTCCAGTCCTCTGGTTGGTCTGGTCCTGGTCCGCTCCGGTCTCCTGGTCTGCTTCCTTGGTTGGTTGATCCGTGGTCCGGACTCCTGGTTGGTCCGGTCCTGGCCCGCTGCTCCACGCGGTCCGGTCCAGTCCACAGGTTGGTGTTAGTCCTGGTCCGCTCCGGTGTCCTGGTCCACACCGTTAAGTCGTTGGTCCGATGTCCGGTCCACGGTCCCCTAGGTCGGTCCGGTTTGCTGCTGCTGCTCCGGTCCCCGGTCCGCACCTCTTCGTGGTCTTTACCGGTCCGGTCCGGTCTCCAGTCCCGGTCCTCAGACCCCTGTCACACCTCACTCCCAGGCTATACGCCCGGACGCGAGGGCATAGGGCCGTCAAGGCCGCCCGCCGAAGACGACCGCTCGCATCGGCGGTCTGTGCGCGACTGAGGTGGCTGGGTAGGGCGAGCCGCCTACACAGGCGCCCGGCTGTTCCTGGTCCGGTCCGGTCCTCGGTCCGCTGTCAGCCCGGTCCGCTGTCCAGTCGTTGGTCCGATGTCCGGTCCACGGTCCCCTAGGTCGGTCCGGTCCGCTGCTGCTGCTCCGGTCCCCGGTCCGCACCTCTTCGTGGTCTTTACCGGTCCGGTCCGGTCTCCAGTCCCGGTCCTCAGACCCCTGTCACACCTCACGCCCAGGCTATACGCCCGGACGCGAGGGCATAGGGCCGTCAAGGCCGCCCGCCGAAGACGACCGCTCGCGTCGGCGGTCTGTTCGCGACTGAGGTGGCTGGGTAAGGCGAGCCGCCTACACAGGCGCCCGGCCCAACCACTGTTCCTGGTCCGGTCCGGTCCTCGGTCCGCTGTCAGCCCGGTCAGCTGTCCAGTCGTTGGTCCGATGTCCGGTCCGCTGCTGCTGCTCCGGTCCCCGGTCCCCGGTCCGCACCTCTTCGTGGTCTTTACCGGTCCGGTCCGGTCTCCAGTCCCGGTCCTCAGACCCCTGTCACACCTCACGCCCAGGCTATACGCCCGGACGCGAGGGCATAGGGGCCGTGAGGGCCACCCGCCGAAGACGACCGCTCGCGACGGCGATCTGCGCGTGACTGAGGTGGCTCGGTGAGGCGAGCCGCCTATATAGACGCCGGCCTTACCACTGTTCCTGGTCCGGTCCTTGGTCCTCAGTTCCCCGCTAGCACGGTCCGGTCCTCGGTCCGCTGTCCGGTCGTCGGTCCGATGTCCGGTCCCCTAGGTTGGTCCGGTCCGCTGCTGGTCCGGTCCGCACCTCTTCGCGGGTCCGGTCCGATCTCCAGTCCCGGTCCTCAGACCCCTGTCACACCTCACGTCCTGGCTATACGCCCGGACGCGAGGGCATAGGGGCCGAGAAGGCCGCCCGCCGAAGACGACCGCTCGCGGCGGCGATCCGCGCGCGACTGAGGTGGCCCGGTGAGGCGAGCCGCTTATATAGGCGCCCGGCCCAACCACTGCTCCTGGTCCGGTCCGGTCCTTGGTCCGCCGCTGGTCCGGTCCGGTCCGGTCCTCGGTCCGCTGTCCGGTCGTCGGTCCGATGTCCGGTCCTCGGTCCGGTCCCCTTGGTCGGTCCGGTCCGCTGCTGGTCTGGTCCTCGGTCCGGTCCTGGTCCGCTGAAGGTCCGGTCCCCTTGGTCGGTCCGCTGTCCGGTCCCCTTGGTCGGTCCTCGGTCCGCTGTCGGTCCGGACCGCCACTCGCGCACGCGGCCCAGAGCTCTCGACACGTCCGCACCCGGCGACGAGCGACGCGAGACTGGTTAGGTTAGGTTAGGTTAGGTTAGGTTAGGTTAGGTTAGGTTAGGTTAGGTTAGGTTAGGTTAGGTTAGGTTAGGTTAGGTTAGGTTAGGTTAGGTTAGGTTAGGTTAGGTTAGGTTAGGTTAGGTTAGGTTAGGTTAGGTTAGGTTAGGTTAGGTTAGGTTAGGTTAGGTTAGGTTAGGTTAGGTTAGGTTAGGTTAGGTTAGGTTAGGTTAGGTTAGGTTAGGTTAGGTTAGGTTAGGTTAGGTTAGGTTAGGTTAGGTTAGGTTAGGTTAGGTTAGGTTAGGTTAGGTTAGGTTAGGTTAGGTTAGGTTAGGTTAGGTTAGGTTAGGTTAGGTTAGGTTAGGTTAGGTTAGGTTAGGTTAGGTTAGGTTAGGTTAGGTTAGGTTAGGTTAGGTTAGGTTAGGTTAGGTTAGGTTAGGTTAGGTTAGGTTTTTTTTTTTTTTTTTTTTTTTTTTTTTTTAATCAGCTGCATCCCTCCAACGCAAGTCGGAGCCTTTCTTTATTTATTTCATTTTAATAACTCATTCAAAATTATTTATTTTCAGTCTTAATTTCTGTAACAATCCTTATATATTTGTACTTTAATGAATATCTTACTATTAATATTACATTATACACGCTACAATTTACCTATGTAAATTAATATATTCTAAATTAATATACAATATACATTAGGTCTCTATTGGCCTATATAATATTTTACTAATAGTTTTATTTCTATTTTTATTTGGTATTTTTACTATTTCTGTGACATTATACATATTCCAATTTTTATCTGTGTAATACAATATATTCTTAATTAATACATATAATACACTAGATCTACATTGCCACGTATAATATTACACCAATAGTTGATTCTTAGATTTATTTCTAGCTAGTGCATACCTTACAATCATTAAACAGAAGTCAATTATTTCATTTTGTGTGTCTTTGTTGCGAATTAATGTTGTTAAATTTTTCGTGGTTATTCTGTGATCGATTATTTGCTCAGTGTTAAACCTTTGTCGACAGAATATTGGGCATTCAGTTAGAAGATGGATAGCCGTCTCTTCATTCTCGTCGTCACAAGCGCATGTCGGATTTTCCTTACATTTATACTTGTGCAGATACCCGGCAAATCCTCCGTGGCCTGTCAGGACCTGCACAAGATTAGGGGTAAGTGTGACCTTTTTCAGTGTCTTATGCGCTGTTGAGACGTCGGGAAAGAAGATTTTCGTTGTTTTCGCCCGATCACTACAAATGTATCTGTCATTCCAAATTTTGACGGTTTCCACCCTGATTGACCTCTTAATGAAAGACAAAGGACACCTGTCGTAATCGGGCGCCGATTTTTTGTACTTAGCAGCCTTTTTCGCTAATTCGTCCGCGCGCTCGTTGCCCTCCACCCCTGTGTGTGCTCTTATCCAGAACAGCTTGACCGTTCTGCCTTTTTCATTAAAAGATACAAATTTCTTTTTCATTGAAAATGCTAACGGATGGGCTGCTCCTGCACCGCACAGCAGCTCGAGGGCTGATCTTGAGTCACTAAGAATGCTAATATCCTTGTCGGTCATTTTACTGGCAGTTTCTAAGGCCTGGCTTAGAGCATACATCTCCGCCTGAAACACTGTGCAAAAATCGCTTAGACGGAACTTTTTTGTCAGTGTTTCTTTGCCATTCCTCCAGCACGAAAGAGATGCTCCTACCTTACCTTCAATTTTGCTTCCGTCAGTGAATATTAGCATTCCTTGTATCTTGTGTTTTTCCATCGTCTCGGGCTCAAGATTTTCGATACAGTCGAAACAAATTTCGGGCTCTATTGCAGGGTGTATTGCTCTCGTAAAGCATATCCTTTCCTCGACCACGTTTCCAAACAAAAAGTCTTGCGGTTTTCCGCGTTTGGCTTCATACAGTGCCTGTGCTTCTTTAATGCGTAAGTCTAGCGGCAGAAGCCCCGTCAGAGTGAGTGCAGCGTGCAAGGAGACTGTCCTGTATGCCTTACAGATTTTTTGGGCGAAACCCCGTTGCACACTGCCCAGATACTTTTGGACCGTTATTTTGTCAGCCGCTGGCGCCCATACACTGGCCGCGTACATAATAATTGGCTCGATTACTGCCCCGTATATGGTCCTGATTGTCTCGGTGTTCAATCCCCAACTTATTTTAGCTGCCCTCGCTAGAGGTTTATAGATGTTTGTTACCTTTTGGCAGACTGCTCTTACATGGCTATTGAAGGTCAATTTAGCATCGATTATTAGTCCTAAAATTTTCATTTCTTCTACTAGTTGAATGTGGGTACTACCCATGCGTATGTGAGGGGTGTCGAATTTCAGCTTCTTTGTTACAACCATGGCGTTGGTTTTGTGCGGTGCAAATTTCAGCTTGTTTTCGAGACCCCACTCATACACACGGCCTAGTACTAGTGCAGCTTCTGCTTCTATTTTTTGGGTATTGAACCCCGAGAAAACCAAGACTATATCGTCCGCGAAAGCTTGACAATGTACGCCAGTATTTGTTATTATATCTAAAAGTGGGTCCAATAGTATATTCCACAAAGTGGGCCCACTTATGGACCCTTGGACACATCCTTTCGTGGTCAAGGTAGCATACTCCTTTCCTGCGTATCTTATGCAGACTTTTCGATCCCTTAGATAGCTATCCACTATCCTACGCAGATTTTGGGGGCATTTCTTTTCGGCTAATCTACACCTGATTGCCGGCCACCAGGCACTATCAAATGCCCCCTCTATATCTAGCGACACTATCACGTTTATCTTTTTTGCCTTGACATTTTCCCTTATGTGTTGGACAAGGTCGTACAACGCATCTTCTGTACATCGCTGAGGTACAAACCCGTACTGCCTCGCGTTGAGTTTGGGAAGCAGGTGCCATCTTATCCGTTTTATAATCATCTTCTCCAGTATTTTTCCGAAGACCGATAGTAGTCCTATGGGCCGATATGATTTGGGTTTCGTGTAATCGTCCTTTCCTGGCTTCCGTAGGACCACTATCGTTGCCTCTTTCCATAATACTGGGAAGTACGATAGGGAGAGGCACCTGTTTGCCAAGCTCAAGAATAACTCTTGATTCACACTTATAGCGGCTAAACAGATGTCGGCAGTGAACCCGTCGGCACCTGGTGCCTTTCTGGGGTTGAAGGTTTTTAGTACTTGCTTTAGCTCACTCATTGTGAACATGGGGTCATTGGGGGGGCTTGCACTATCGACCGTGCTCTGTTCGGCTAACCTTCGCGTTTTCTTGTGCGTTTCACTATCCTCTTCCTCTATGTCCTGAGGGAAAAATGTTTCGGCCAGAAGCTTCACGGATTCCGCAGGATTCAGGACCGTTCCTCTCTCTATTAAGGGTTGGTCCTCGTACCTTTTTGACGTTTTCCTAATTACTCGGTATATACCGTCCCAGAGGCTTTCTCGGTCCTGGGTCCTGCAGAATTCCTTCCAGCTTTCTGTCTGAGCTCTTGTCGCCTCCGCTTCATACTCTGTTTTTGATTTCAGGTATTGGCTGACTACGTGCTGTCTTCGGGATGCAGCTGCGCAGCGTATCCGTCGCTTTTTCGTCATCATCTGCTTCTTCAGATCATCGAGCTTCGGGGTCCACCATGGTAAGTAGTTTTTATTCCCTCTTACTATTTTAGGAATGGCTTCTTTACATGCCTTCTCCACACAACAAGTGTATGTTTCCACCGCTGCCTCTAGATCACAATTTGCAGTCACATTCTCTATTTCACTTATTTTTACTCCGTTTCCATTTAGGTTTTCCTCTAGTATTTTGCTAAATTTGTCCCAATTAGCTTTTTTCGTATTATATATACGTGTTGAACTAACTGGTCTTGGTTGAGTTTGCTTATCTAGTTCTATAGAGAACGTGATTGCATTGTGATCGGCGCTGGTCATTTCCTGATCTACCTTCCAGTTAAGTATTTTACCAAGCAGTTCGTGGCTGCACAGCGTTACGTCCACCCTACTTTTATAAATCTTGCCATTCCTAACCGTAAAGAAGGTTGGCACTGTCCCTTCATTTAGCACGTGCATCTCCATTTCCTCTATCACACCCATTAGAGTCTCTCCTCGACAGTCTTCTTCATTGCTCCCCCACCAAGTGCTCCAAGCGTTCGCGTCACCCCCTATTACTATTTTTCCTAGCTTCACACTATTAACTATGGATTTTAATTCGGTTAGGTAGGGTTCAATCGGTTGATTATCTTCAAGGTAGATGGAGATCACACCTAGTTGCCACGTGCTCGTTTTAAGAAGTGCTACCGCAATGTTTTCTGTGGTCATATCAGGCTTCTCAACTACCTCAATGTCTTTGTCAAAGACTATGATCGCTGCCTTGACCGGTTTTACTCTAGCCTGTGTTTTTTGTATGACCCTGAAGCCTGCAGATTGTCTCAGTTCACCCTCCGCTCCAACGTATGGCTCTTGTATCATTGCAAAGTATGCTCCTCTTTTTTGCGACTCGTGTATTAGCTCCTGTGTAGCTAGCTTCATCCTTTGTAAATTAGCTTGGACTATCTGGAGCTCTCGTTTGCTGTTTGTTTTGTCCTGGGTGCCCTCAGCAGTACGCAACTTTTGACCTTGCTAGTGCATCCCATTTTTTTCGGATCGGGCAGGTTTCATCGAAACTATTGTGGTCCGTTCGATCAAGCTTGGAACTCTTGCAGTTGCAGCACGTGGGTCGGTCCCCAGCCCTCCATGCGGGACACTCGGTGCGTAGGTGGGGGCCTGCACAGTGACTACAGGTGTCTACTGACTCCTGGCAGGTCTTTCGACCGTGTCCATAGCCCAGGCACCGAGTGCATGTCACCAGGGGGGATTGGTCTTCGACCGTGACCCTCTGCAGATCAATGTGCACCTTTCCTGCTTTTGTTAGACACCTCCATACCGCAGGAGATACCTGCAGGACCACATGATTCTCTAGCGGATTCCTGGCTTTCCTTCGGTACCTCACGCTGGCTCTGTATTCCTCGCTCGGTATGCTCCCCAATATGTTGGCATTTTGTTTGAGTAAACCACCCAGGACGTCTTCATCCGTATTTATTTTCAGGACGTTTCGTAGTATCACCTGTGGGTCTCGGTTGAGCTTTTCCTCCATTAATAGCGTTGCGTTGCCAGTACGTAGCCTTTCCGCTACCTTGGTCAATTCTTCCCGCGTCTGGCAGCCCAACACCACTTTTTGCTCTTTGGCTTTCCTAAGCCTGTCTATTCTAATACCTGTAGTCTTGGCGCTCACTGCTGTGCGGATCTTTGTTATGACGTCCTCGCTCGTGTCGTGTGAGTCTACCGAAGACACAACCAGTGAATGCACTGGGAGAGGCACCAAGGGCAGAGCAGGGGCACCAGCAGGCCTCGCCGCCGCCGCCGCCGCATAGGTCATTCCGTCAGTAACTTTCCAGGTTTCGGTCAGTTTTCCGACATGCTCCTTGACCGTGGTCATATCGGCTCTGGTTGCGACGACCAATTCCCGCTGCTGCTGAAGTTCCGCCATTATCTCCTTTGCGAAGTCCGCGGTTGGAACGGTTGGTACGGTTGAGGGAGGTATCTCTCCACTGAGTCTTAGGGTGATATTGTATAGGCAGGACAAACACTCGATGACTGTCCCTTTTATAGAAGCCTTGATATTGCCCGATTGTTCCAGTTGGAGCTTCGCTTCCTGAAAGAGCTGGTTCGCTACGACTCCTAACTCCTTCAGTGGGCCTTCCGCCGCGGATCTCGCTAAGGAAGGCAGTTCTGTAGACACGGCTTTAGGTAAGTTCTTTTTACGGAGTTCCGGCTCCACGTGTTTCACATTTAAGGTCGCAATGTTGGACATCCTGTTCGTACTTGAGGCTTTTGCTGCCATGTTTCTTCTAAATTTTGAGGGTCTCTATTTATATTAACTAATGCCTAATAGTTGAGGGTGTAAAGGTCCGCTCAACAGTCTTAAAATTAGAATAAAATATAAGAATACTACCTACAAGTAAGAGATGGGAGATGTAAAGTCTCCCGCCGTCAATAATTAGAACTAGGTATTTGGTTGGGAGATGTAAAGTCTCCCACCGTCAGAGTTGATTTATTTACAATACTATGTTGAGAGATGTAAAGTCTCTCGAGTCAAATATATATTAATAATAATCTTATATGCTAACCTAACCTTAATTTGTCAATAATAATCCCTGGTTTTTGGGAGGTGTAGAATGCCTCCCAAGTCAATTTAGGTTTGTGTTTTTGGTCCAAGACGTTGCAGATCCCACTTCAAGTGTACGTTTCGGATCCTCACAAGTTGTAGAATCCGAAACGTCAATAAAAAATTTTTGGCTCTCCCTACGGTATTGCTGGAGTCTTGCACCTCCAGTCAACGCAATAGGGAGGGCGGGTGGGCCAGGAATGCAAATTTGAGCACGGATCCCGTTCCCGCGCGCACTCGCGGTCGCACAGGGAGCAAGGCCGTCTCAAAATTGCTGGAAATTTGGAAAATTTTTTGAGAAATTTACGAAAAGTATGAAAATTTTGAAAAAATGAATATTAATGATTTTTGTTTTTTATGTTACAGGGAGACGCAGGAGGCCTGAAAACGTCGCCCGGACTGCAAATTGACAACTAAAGACCAACACCGACTGTAAATTTTCGAAAAATATTGACAGAATCTATCAAAAAAGGTTAGGTTAGGTTAGGTTAGGTTAGGTTAGGTTAGGTTAGGTTAGGTTAGGTTAGGTTAGGTTAGGTTAGGTTAGGTTAGGTTAGGTTAGGTTAGGTTAGGTTAGGTTAGGTTAGGTTAGGTTAGGTTAGGTTAGGTTAGGTTAGGTTAGGTTAGGTTAGGTTAGGTTAGGTTAGGTTAGGTTAGGTTAGGTTAGGTTAGGTTAGGTTAGGTTAGGTTAGGTTAGGTTAGGTTAGGTTAGGTTAGGTTAGGTTAGGTTAGGTTAGGTTAGGTTAGGTTAGGTTAGGTTAGGTTAGGTTAGGTTAGGTTAGGTTAGGTTAGGTTAGGTTAGGTTAGGTTAGGTTAGGTTAGGTTAGGTTAGGTTAGGTTAGGTTAGGTTAGGTTAGGTTAGGTTAGGTTAGGTTAGGTTAGGTTAGGTTAGGTTAGGTTAGGTTAGGTTTTTTTTTTTTTTTTTTAAATATCCCCTTTTTTGTAGGGACGTCAGCTTTCTCTCCGACATGTATCGGAGGTATTTTTTACTGTTGTGCGTTGTTGTCTTTTATTTAGTTTAATGTAGTTTGTGTTGCTATTATTTTTACTATATTATATACGAACGAATTTTTATCCAAGTAAATATATGTATTCTTAGAACAATAAATATAATACTATAGATCTATATTCTTGATATATAATATACTAATGATAACTCTTGCTTATTTATTTCTTTTTATGGTTTTTAGTGCTACTATTTTACAAAATTCTAAAAATGCTTTCCGATTATCTTTTTGGAGCATAATTTGTTGTAGTGTTTGTTGCTTGATTTCCCAGTTGATCATCTGTTCGGTCTCATACCGTTCTTTTCCAAACATCGGGCATTCCGTGAGTATGTGTAACACTGTTTCTTCTTTAGAGGGATCACATTGGCAAGCCGAGTTATTTTTGCACTTAAATTTAGTGAGATATTTTGCGAACCCTCCGTGCCCCGTAAATACTTGTGTTAAGATAGGCGAAAGTCTTTCATTTCGTACTATTTTATAGGCACTAGTAACGTTTGAGAAGAATAGCTTTGTCCCTGAAGCCGTTTCACCTTTTAGGTATCTTGTGTTCCAACCTTCTATAGTTTTTAATCTGATCTGACGTTTTATATATGACAGTGGGCACATGTCGTAATCGGGGGCAGTTTTCTTTTTCCTTGCTGCTTCTTTTGCAAGCTCATCAGCTCTTTCATTGCCCTCAATTCCGACATGAGCTCTTATCCAAAATAGCCTAATTATGTTGTGTTTCTCTTTAATTTTGACTAAATTTTTCTTAATTTCAAATGATATTGGATGGAAGTTACCTGTGATCTTTATACTTTCTAAAGCAGATCTAGAGTCACTGAATACATTCACGAGTGGATTGTTCGCTTTTAGTGCGATTTCGGTGGCTTTAAGTAGTGCATATAGCTCGGCCTGAAATACGGTGCAGTAATTCTCTAGAAGGAATTTACTGCTCCGTATTTCGTTACCGCCTTCCCAGCATGTTAACGCTGCTCCCACTTTGCCATCAATTTTACTACCATCCGTGAATATATTCAGACCTCTGATGTCGTATTTCTCTATCGTTTCAGGGCTTAGATTTTCGAGACAGACGATTTCTGGGGAAATTTCACGCGCCGGGTGAATCGCTTTCATAAAGCAAACTTTTGTCTCCACTTCTCTATCTCCCAAGGTACCTTGTGGCTTCCCCCTTTTTGCCTCGTATAGCTCTAAACACTCTAAGGCTCTTTGATTGAGAGGTATAGAGCCGGTCAAAACTAGCGCAGCATTTAAAGATACTGTCCGGTAGGCCTTGCACATTTTCTGCGCAAAGCCTCTTTGGACAGTATTTAGCTGATTCTGAACCGATATTTTAGTTGCAGCCGGAGCCCAAACATTTGCCGCGTATAATATAATCGGTTCAATTACCGCTTTTTTCTTGTGCTAAAACTGTCTCTAATATATATTTTTCTTTTGATTTCAGGTACTCTTGGATGACGTGCAGTCTTCTACATGGTGCGGCGCATTTTATCCGTCTTTTCTTCGTCTTCATTTCTTTTTTTAAGGTCTCCAGCTCCGGTGTCCACCAAGGTAAGTTAATTTTTAATTTTTTCTTTGGTTGAGGTATTGCTTTTTCGCATGCGTTTTCTATGCTTTTTGAGTAATCTATAACTATTTTTTCCAATTTTTCTTCAGTGTCTACATCTTCTAGTGCTTTTATATTTATGTTATGACTTTCGAGTTCTGTTGTGAATTCTTTTCTAAATATATCCCAATTAGCTTTTTCTGTATTATATTTTCTTGTTGTTTTTCTTTGTCTCCCTTTTTCCGACCTTTTCAGTTTAATACTAAATGTAATGGCATTGTGGTCAGAAGTGGTGAATCCCTCGTCTACTTTCCAATCTTTAATTACACCTAGTAGATCTTGACTGCACGTCGTTATATCCACTCTGCTTTTACAGACTTTACCGTTTCTTATAGTGAAGAACGTCGGCACAAAGCCCTCGTTTAATATGTGCATTTCCATCTCTTCTATAGTGCCCATTACTGCCTCACCTCTATGATCTTCTGAATCGCTACCCCACCATGTGCTCCAGGCATTCACATCTCCGCCAATGATCAAGTTTTTACAATTTATTTTGCTTTTTATCAGCTGCACATGTGCGAGGTAGGGTTCTATAGGCTCGTCACCTTCAAAGTAGACGGAAACGACACATATTTCCCAGGAGTCCGTCTTCAGGGTTGCCACTGCGATGTTCTCTGTCGTTAGCGTTGGGTGTTCCATCACTACCAGGTCCTCATCCAACACTACAACCGCGGCTTTGACCGGTTTTGTTCTGTCACCCACCCCCTGGACAACCCTGTATCCTCTTCCTTGAGCGAGTTCTCCATCTGCACCGACATACGGTTCTTGCATCAATGCAAAATTGACCCTCCTTTTGTGAGACTCCCACAGGAGTTCTTTTGTGGCCAGTTTTGCTCGCCGCAAGTTAGCCTGGACGACCCTATAATCGAGCTTTGAAGCTTCAGTATTTACGTCCTGGGTGCCCGGTGCGCCTTCAGCAGTACGCCACTCTCGCCCTTGCCAGAGCGTCCCACTTTTTCCTTATCGGACAGTTTTCTTCAAAACAATTATGGTCCGTGATTTCAAGTTTGGCGCTCTGGCAATTGCGACAGATGGGTTTGTCACCAGCCTTCCACACTGGGCAGTCTATGCGCAGGTGTGAACCCGCGCAGTGGCTGCAGGTGTCCACGGATTCTGTACAGTTCTTCCGACCATGACCATATCCGAGACACCTGGAGCACTGCACTAGTGGGGACTGGTCCTTGACCTGTACCCGCTGAAGGTCTATATGCACTTTTCCTACAGCCACTAGATTTCTCCAAACTGGTGGCGACACCTGCAGGACCACATGACTCTCGAGCGGGTTTCTCGCCTTCCTTCTGAACCGCACGATCGCCCTGTAGTCATCTGCAGGTATCGCCCCCAGAATGGCGGCGTTTTGCCTTTCGAGGGCACCCAGGATATCCTCGTCACTATTGATGTTAAGCACATTGTGCAAAATGACGAGTGGGTCTCTGTTGGCCTTTTCCTCCATCAGCAATGTTGGGTTGCCAGTCCGTAGCTTCTCCGCTACTTTGGCCAGCTCTTCTCGCGTCTGGCAACCCAACACCACTTTTTGCTCTCGCGCTTTCCTCAACCTGTCCACTCGTATGCCGGAGGTCTTGGCGCTCACGGCTGAGCGAATTTTGTTAATGACATCCTCGCTGGTGTCGTGAGCATCCACCGAGGACACGACCATAGAGTGGACAGGGTGAGTTTGGGAGGATAGGCCAACAGGTCTGGCCGTCGCAGCCACCGCCGCGTATGATATTCCGTCAGTGACCTTATATTTATCCACGTTATCATTGATTTTGTGGACCTGGTCCTTGACGTCACTCAGTTCGGCCCTGACTGCGACTACCAATTCCCGTTGCTGCTGAAGCTCAACCATCACTTCTCTTGCAAAGTCGGCAGCCGTAGCAGTCGGGGCGGCAGAAGATGGTGTACCGCCACTAAGACGAAGTGTTATTGCGTATAAGCATGAGAGGCACTCTATTACCGTCTCCTTTATTGACGCCTTAAGGTTACCCGACTGCTCTAGTTGGAGTTTCGCCTCCTGAAAGAGTCGGTTTGCAACTGTGCCGAGTTCTTCCAGTGGGCCCTCTGACGCCGACTTTGCCAAATGTGGCATTTCTGGTGACGGGGGTTTTACTGGGGGCTTTTTACGGGGCTCTGTTTCCATGTGTTTCAGGTTGATGCTTGCAATATTTGAATTTCTAGAATTTGAGGTTTTTGAAGCCATTTGCAATGCGTTCGTTGGGAGATGTATTGGGTCTCCTAACGGTCGTTAATTACTTGGATCTACACTAATAAGTTCTATACTAATTGATTGGAGATGTAAAGTCTCCTATCAGTCAATTATTAAATACAAAAAACCTAACCTTAATCAATAAAAATAAAAATTTAACCTAAGAAGTTGGAAGGTGTAGAAGCCTTACAACAGTCAACAAAATAAACTAAGATAGCTGGGAGGTGTAAAGCCTCCCAACAGTCAATAATATGGTCTAGGAAAAGCTGGGAGGTGTAAAGCCTCCCAGAGTCAACAACAATAATAATTAAATAAATTTTCTTAAACCTAACCTAGTTATATTAGGAGGTGTAAATTGCCTCCTAATGGTCCAATTTATAATCTAAACTATGTCTTTGGGAGGTGTAGAATGCCTCCCAAGTCAATCTAGGTTTAATTTAACTTAAATTTTGTCAATCTCTCAATCAAATGGCCCAGAGTCGTGTCACTCTACCCTTAAAGTGTACGTTTCGGATCCTCACAAGATGGAGAACCCGAAACGACAATAAAAAATTTTTTCCCCAAAATTGACCCTCAGCTTCTTATATATATATTAAGGGTGGGTGGGAGGGCCAAATTTTCGGTTTTCCGCGTTTTCCTCTCAAACGGCTGGACCGATCCGGGAGCGCGGCGGGTCGTTCGACGCGCCTTCGGGAGACGCTCCCGACCACACTGCGGGGGATGAAAATAGATTTTCCTGGAAGAAAATTCGCAGGAAAATCTATTAAATTTCACGGAGTTGTGGCCGGCGCGCGTTTAAAGTGTGCTCCTGGGGCGAGTCGACGGGCCGAAATGGTCCCGGACGGTGTATCCCGTTTTCCCGGAATGAGAGGAACACGCGGGAACACGAGGAATGGAGAAAAACAATAGATTTTGAACGAAATTAGGCCGAAAATTGTAAATTTAACAAATTTTTATTGAGTTTACTCAATCGGTTAGGTTAGGTTAGGTTAGGTTAGGTTAGGTTAGGTTAGGTTAGGTTAGGTTAGGTTAGGTTAGGTTAGGTTAGGTTAGGTTAGGTTAGGTTAGGTTAGGTTAGGTTAGGTTAGGTTAGGTTAGGTTAGGTTAGGTTAGGTTAGGTTAGGTTAGGTTAGGTTAGGTTAGGTTAGGTTAGGTTAGGTTAGGTTAGGTTAGGTTAGGTTAGGTTAGGTTAGGTTAGGTTAGGTTAGGTTAGGTTAGGTTAGGTTAGGTTAGGTTAGGTTAGGTTAGGTTAGGTTAGGTTAGGTTAGGTTAGGTTAGGTTAGGTTAGGTTAGGTTAGGTTAGGTTAGGTTAGGTTAGGTTAGGTTAGGTTAGGTTAGGTTAGGTTAGGTTAGGTTAGGTTAGGTTAGGTTAGGTTAGGTTAGGTTAGGTTAGGTTAGGTTAGGTTAGGTTAGGTTAGGTTAGGTTAGGTTAGGTTAGGTTAGGTTAGGTTAGGTTAGGTTAGGTTAGGTTAGGTTAGGTTAGGTTAGGTTAGGTTAGGTTAGGTTAGGTTAGGTTAGGTTAGGTTAGGTTAGGTTAGGTTAGGTTAGGTTAGGTTAGGTTAGGTTAGGTTAGGTTAGGTTAGGTTAGGTTAGGTTAGGTTAGGTTAGGTTAGGTTAGGTTAGGTTAGGTTAGGTTAGGTTAGGTTAGGTTAGGTTAGGTTAGGTTAGGTTAGGTTAGGTTAGGTTAGGTTAGGTTAGGTTAGGTTAGGTTAGGTTAGGTTAGGTTAGGTTAGGTTAGGTTAGGTTAGGTTAGGTTAGGTTAGGTTAGGTTAGGTTAGGTTAGGTTAGGTTAGGTTAGGTTAGGTTAGGTTAGGTTAGGTTAGGTTAGGTTAGGTTAGGTTAGGTTAGGTTAGGTTAGGTTAGGTTAGGTTAGGTTAGGTTAGGTTAGGTTAGGTTAGGTTAGGTTAGGTTAGGTTAGGTTAGGTTAGGTTAGGTTAGGTTAGGTTAGGTTAGGTTAGGTTAGGTTAGGTTAGGTTAGGTTAGGTTAGGTTAGGTTAGGTTAGGTTAGGTTAGGTTAGGTTAGGTTAGGTTAGGTTAGGTTAGGTTAGGTTAGGTTAGGTTAGGTTAGGTTAGGTTAGGTTAGGTTAGGTTAGGTTAGGTTAGGTTAGGTTAGGTTAGGTTAGGTTAGGTTAGGTTAGGTTAGGTTAGGTTAGGTTAGGTTAGGTTAGGTTAGGTTAGGTTAGGTTAGGTTAGGTTAGGTTAGGTTAGGTTAGGTTAGGTTAGGTTAGGTTAGGTTAGGTTAGGTTAGGTTAGGTTAGGTTAGGTTAGGTTAGGTTAGGTTAGGTTAGGTTAGGTTAGGTTAGGTTAGGTTAGGTTAGGTTAGGTTAGGTTAGGTTAGGTTAGGTTAGGTTAGGTTAGGTTAGGTTAGGTTAGGTTAGGTTAGGTTAGGTTAGGTTAGGTTAGGTTAGGTTAGGTTAGGTTAGGTTAGGTTAGGTTAGGTTAGGTTAGGTTAGGTTAGGTTAGGTTAGGTTAGGTTAGGTTAGGTTAGGTTAGGTTAGGTTAGGTTAGGTTAGGTTAGGTTAGGTTAGGTTAGGTTAGGTTAGGTTAGGTTAGGTTAGGTTAGGTTAGGTTAGGTTAGGTTAGGTTAGGTTAGGTTAGGTTAGGTTAGGTTAGGTTAGGTTAGGTTAGGTTAGGTTAGGTTAGGTTAGGTTAGGTTAGGTTAGGTTAGGTTAGGTTAGGTTAGGTTAGGTTAGGTTAGGTTAGGTTAGGTTAGGTTAGGTTAGGTTAGGTTAGGTTAGGTTAGGTTAGGTTAGGTTAGGTTAGGTTAGGTTAGGTTAGGTTAGGTTAGGTTAGGTTAGGTTAGGTTAGGTTAGGTTAGGTTAGGTTAGGTTAGGTTAGGTTAGGTTAGGTTAGGTTAGGTTAGGTTAGGTTAGGTTAGGTTAGGTTAGGTTAGGTTAGGTTAGGTTAGGTTAGGTTAGGTTAGGTTAGGTTAGGTTAGGTTAGGTTAGGTTAGGTTAGGTTAGGTTAGGTTAGGTTAGGTTAGGTTAGGTTAGGTTAGGTTAGGTTAGGTTAGGTTAGGTTAGGTTAGGTTAGGTTAGGTTAGGTTAGGTTAGGTTAGGTTAGGTTAGGTTAGGTTAGGTTAGGTTAGGTTAGGTTAGGTTAGGTTAGGTTAGGTTAGGTTAGGTTAGGTTAGGTTAGGTTAGGTTAGGTTAGGTTAGGTTAGGTTAGGTTAGGTTAGGTTAGGTTAGGTTAGGTTAGGTTAGGTTAGGTTAGGTTAGGTTAGGTTAGGTTAGGTTAGGTTAGGTTAGGTTAGGTTAGGTTAGGTTAGGTTAGGTTAGGTTAGGTTAGGTTAGGTTAGGTTAGGTTAGGTTAGGTTAGGTTAGGTTAGGTTAGGTTAGGTTAGGTTAGGTTAGGTTAGGTTAGGTTAGGTTAGGTTAGGTTAGGTTAGGTTAGGTTAGGTTAGGTTAGGTTAGGTTAGGTTAGGTTAGGTTAGGTTAGGTTAGGTTAGGTTAGGTTAGGTTAGGTTAGGTTAGGTTAGGTTAGGTTAGGTTAGGTTAGGTTAGGTTAGGTTAGGTTAGGTTAGGTTAGGTTAGGTTAGGTTAGGTTAGGTTAGGTTAGGTTAGGTTAGGTTAGGTTAGGTTAGGTTAGGTTAGGTTAGGTTAGGTTAGGTTAGGTTAGGTTAGGTTAGGTTAGGTTAGGTTAGGTTAGGTTAGGTTAGGTTAGGTTAGGTTAGGTTAGGTTAGGTTAGGTTAGGTTAGGTTAGGTTAGGTTAGGTTAGGTTAGGTTAGGTTAGGTTAGGTTAGGTTAGGTTAGGTTAGGTTAGGTTAGGTTAGGTTAGGTTAGGTTAGGTTAGGTTAGGTTAGGTTAGGTTAGGTTAGGTTAGGTTAGGTTAGGTTAGGTTAGGTTAGGTTAGGTTAGGTTAGGTTAGGTTAGGTTAGGTTAGGTTAGGTTAGGTTAGGTTAGGTTAGGTTAGGTTAGGTTAGGTTAGGTTAGGTTAGGTTAGGTTAGGTTAGGTTAGGTTAGGTTAGGTTAGGTTAGGTTAGGTTAGGTTAGGTTAGGTTAGGTTAGGTTAGGTTAGGTTAGGTTAGGTTAGGTTAGGTTAGGTTAGGTTAGGTTAGGTTAGGTTAGGTTAGGTTAGGTTAGGTTAGGTTAGGTTAGGTTAGGTTAGGTTAGGTTAGGTTAGGTTAGGTTAGGTTAGGTTAGGTTAGGTTAGGTTAGGTTAGGTTAGGTTAGGTTAGGTTAGGTTAGGTTAGGTTAGGTTAGGTTAGGTTAGGTTAGGTTAGGTTAGGTTAGGTTAGGTTAGGTTAGGTTAGGTTAGGTTAGGTTAGGTTAGGTTAGGTTAGGTTAGGTTAGGTTAGGTTAGGTTAGGTTAGGTTAGGTTAGGTTAGGTTAGGTTAGGTTAGGTTAGGTTAGGTTAGGTTAGGTTAGGTTAGGTTAGGTTAGGTTAGGTTAGGTTAGGTTAGGTTAGGTTAGGTTAGGTTAGGTTAGGTTAGGTTAGGTTAGGTTAGGTTAGGTTAGGTTAGGTTAGGTTAGGTTAGGTTAGGTTAGGTTAGGTTAGGTTAGGTTAGGTTAGGTTAGGTTAGGTTAGGTTAGGTTAGGTTAGGTTAGGTTAGGTTAGGTTAGGTTAGGTTAGGTTAGGTTAGGTTAGGTTAGGTTAGGTTAGGTTAGGTTAGGTTAGGTTAGGTTAGGTTAGGTTAGGTTAGGTTAGGTTAGGTTAGGTTAGGTTAGGTTAGGTTAGGTTAGGTTAGGTTAGGTTAGGTTAGGTTAGGTTAGGTTAGGTTAGGTTAGGTTAGGTTAGGTTAGGTTAGGTTAGGTTAGGTTAGGTTAGGTTAGGTTAGGTTAGGTTAGGTTAGGTTAGGTTAGGTTAGGTTAGGTTAGGTTAGGTTAGGTTAGGTTAGGTTAGGTTAGGTTAGGTTAGGTTAGGTTAGGTTAGGTTAGGTTAGGTTAGGTTAGGTTAGGTTAGGTTAGGTTAGGTTAGGTTAGGTTAGGTTAGGTTAGGTTAGGTTAGGTTAGGTTAGGTTAGGTTAGGTTAGGTTAGGTTAGGTTAGGTTAGGTTAGGTTAGGTTAGGTTAGGTTAGGTTAGGTTAGGTTAGGTTAGGTTAGGTTAGGTTAGGTTAGGTTAGGTTAGGTTAGGTTAGGTTAGGTTAGGTTAGGTTAGGTTAGGTTAGGTTAGGTTAGGTTAGGTTAGGTTAGGTTAGGTTAGGTTAGGTTAGGTTAGGTTAGGTTAGGTTAGGTTAGGTTAGGTTAGGTTAGGTTAGGTTAGGTTAGGTTAGGTTAGGTTAGGTTAGGTTAGGTTAGGTTAGGTTAGGTTAGGTTAGGTTAGGTTAGGTTAGGTTAGGTTAGGTTAGGTTAGGTTAGGTTAGGTTAGGTTAGGTTAGGTTAGGTTAGGTTAGGTTAGGTTAGGTTAGGTTAGGTTAGGTTAGGTTAGGTTAGGTTAGGTTAGGTTAGGTTAGGTTAGGTTAGGTTAGGTTAGGTTAGGTTAGGTTAGGTTAGGTTAGGTTAGGTTAGGTTAGGTTAGGTTAGGTTAGGTTAGGTTAGGTTAGGTTAGGTTAGGTTAGGTTAGGTTAGGTTAGGTTAGGTTAGGTTAGGTTAGGTTAGGTTAGGTTAGGTTAGGTTAGGTTAGGTTAGGTTAGGTTAGGTTAGGTTAGGTTAGGTTAGGTTAGGTTAGGTTAGGTTAGGTTAGGTTAGGTTAGGTTAGGTTAGGTTAGGTTAGGTTAGGTTAGGTTAGGTTAGGTTAGGTTAGGTTAGGTTAGGTTAGGTTAGGTTAGGTTAGGTTAGGTTAGGTTAGGTTAGGTTAGGTTAGGTTAGGTTAGGTTAGGTTAGGTTAGGTTAGGTTAGGTTAGGTTAGGTTAGGTTAGGTTAGGTTAGGTTAGGTTAGGTTAGGTTAGGTTAGGTTAGGTTAGGTTAGGTTAGGTTAGGTTAGGTTAGGTTAGGTTAGGTTAGGTTAGGTTAGGTTAGGTTAGGTTAGGTTAGGTTAGGTTAGGTTAGGTTAGGTTAGGTTAGGTTAGGTTAGGTTAGGTTAGGTTAGGTTAGGTTAGGTTAGGTTAGGTTAGGTTAGGTTAGGTTAGGTTAGGTTAGGTTAGGTTAGGTTAGGTTAGGTTAGGTTAGGTTAGGTTAGGTTAGGTTAGGTTAGGTTAGGTTAGGTTAGGTTAGGTTAGGTTAGGTTAGGTTAGGTTAGGTTAGGTTAGGTTAGGTTAGGTTAGGTTAGGTTAGGTTAGGTTAGGTTAGGTTAGGTTAGGTTAGGTTAGGTTAGGTTAGGTTAGGTTAGGTTAGGTTAGGTTAGGTTAGGTTAGGTTAGGTTAGGTTAGGTTAGGTTAGGTTAGGTTAGGTTAGGTTAGGTTAGGTTAGGTTAGGTTAGGTTAGGTTAGGTTAGGTTAGGTTAGGTTAGGTTAGGTTAGGTTAGGTTAGGTTAGGTTAGGTTAGGTTAGGTTAGGTTAGGTTAGGTTAGGTTAGGTTAGGTTAGGTTAGGTTAGGTTAGGTTAGGTTAGGTTAGGTTAGGTTAGGTTAGGTTAGGTTAGGTTAGGTTAGGTTAGGTTAGGTTAGGTTAGGTTAGGTTAGGTTAGGTTAGGTTAGGTTAGGTTAGGTTAGGTTAGGTTAGGTTAGGTTAGGTTAGGTTAGGTTAGGTTAGGTTAGGTTAGGTTAGGTTAGGTTAGGTTAGGTTAGGTTAGGTTAGGTTAGGTTAGGTTAGGTTAGGTTAGGTTAGGTTAGGTTAGGTTAGGTTAGGTTAGGTTAGGTTAGGTTAGGTTAGGTTAGGTTAGGTTAGGTTAGGTTAGGTTAGGTTAGGTTAGGTTAGGTTAGGTTAGGTTAGGTTAGGTTAGGTTAGGTTAGGTTAGGTTAGGTTAGGTTAGGTTAGGTTAGGTTAGGTTAGGTTAGGTTAGGTTAGGTTAGGTTAGGTTAGGTTAGGTTAGGTTAGGTTAGGTTAGGTTAGGTTAGGTTAGGTTAGGTTAGGTTAGGTTAGGTTAGGTTAGGTTAGGTTAGGTTAGGTTAGGTTAGGTTAGGTTAGGTTAGGTTAGGTTAGGTTAGGTTAGGTTAGGTTAGGTTAGGTTAGGTTAGGTTAGGTTAGGTTAGGTTAGGTTAGGTTAGGTTAGGTTAGGTTAGGTTAGGTTAGGTTAGGTTAGGTTAGGTTAGGTTAGGTTAGGTTAGGTTAGGTTAGGTTAGGTTAGGTTAGGTTAGGTTAGGTTAGGTTAGGTTAGGTTAGGTTAGGTTAGGTTAGGTTAGGTTAGGTTAGGTTAGGTTAGGTTAGGTTAGGTTAGGTTAGGTTAGGTTAGGTTAGGTTAGGTTAGGTTAGGTTAGGTTAGGTTAGGTTAGGTTAGGTTAGGTTAGGTTAGGTTAGGTTAGGTTAGGTTAGGTTAGGTTAGGTTAGGTTAGGTTAGGTTAGGTTAGGTTAGGTTAGGTTAGGTTAGGTTAGGTTAGGTTAGGTTAGGTTAGGTTAGGTTAGGTTAGGTTAGGTTAGGTTAGGTTAGGTTAGGTTAGGTTAGGTTAGGTTAGGTTAGGTTAGGTTAGGTTAGGTTAGGTTAGGTTAGGTTAGGTTAGGTTAGGTTAGGTTAGGTTAGGTTAGGTTAGGTTAGGTTAGGTTAGGTTAGGTTAGGTTAGGTTAGGTTAGGTTAGGTTAGGTTAGGTTAGGTTAGGTTAGGTTAGGTTAGGTTAGGTTAGGTTAGGTTAGGTTAGGTTAGGTTAGGTTAGGTTAGGTTAGGTTAGGTTAGGTTAGGTTAGGTTAGGTTAGGTTAGGTTAGGTTAGGTTAGGTTAGGTTAGGTTAGGTTAGGTTAGGTTAGGTTAGGTTAGGTTAGGTTAGGTTAGGTTAGGTTAAGGTTAGGTTAGGTTAGGTTAGGTTAGGTTAGGTTAGGTTAGGTTAGGTTAGGTTAGGTTAGGTTAGGTTAGGTTAGGTTAGGTTAGGTTAGGTTAGGTTAGGTTAGGTTAGGTTAGGTTAGGTTAGGTTAGGTTAGGTTAGGTTAGGTTAGGTTAGGTTAGGTTAGGTTAGGTTAGGTTAGGTTAGGTTAGGTTAGGTTAGGTTAGGTTAGGTTAGGTTAGGTTAGGTTAGGTTAGGTTAGGTTAGGTTAGGTTAGGTTAGGTTAGGTTAGGTTAGGTTAGGTTAGGTTAGGTTAGGTTAGGTTAGGTTAGGTTAGGTTAGGTTAGGTTAGGTTAGGTTAGGTTAGGTTAGGTTAGGTTAGGTTAGGTTAGGTTAGGTTAGGTTAGGTTAGGTTAGGTTAGGTTAGGTTAGGTTAGGTTAGGTTAGGTTAGGTTAGGTTAGGTTAGGTTAGGTTAGGTTAGGTTAGGTTAGGTTAGGTTAGGTTAGGTTAGGTTAGGTTAGGTTAGGTTAGGTTAGGTTAGGTTAGGTTAGGTTAGGTTAGGTTAGGTTAGGTTAGGTTAGGTTAGGTTAGGTTAGGTTAGGTTAGGTTAGGTTAGGTTAGGTTAGGTTAGGTTAGGTTAGGTTAGGTTAGGTTAGGTTAGGTTAGGTTAGGTTAGGTTAGGTTAGGTTAGGTTAGGTTAGGTTAGGTTAGGTTAGGTTAGGTTAGGTTAGGTTAGGTTAGGTTAGGTTAGGTTAGGTTAGGTTAGGTTAGGTTAGGTTAGGTTAGGTTAGGTTAGGTTAGGTTAGGTTAGGTTAGGTTAGGTTAGGTTAGGTTAGGTTAGGTTAGGTTAGGTTAGGTTAGGTTAGGTTAGGTTAGGTTAGGTTAGGTTAGGTTAGGTTAGGTTAGGTTAGGTTAGGTTAGGTTAGGTTAGGTTAGGTTAGGTTAGGTTAGGTTAGGTTAGGTTAGGTTAGGTTAGGTTAGGTTAGGTTAGGTTAGGTTAGGTTAGGTTAGGTTAGGTTAGGTTAGGTTAGGTTAGGTTAGGTTAGGTTAGGTTAGGTTAGGTTAGGTTAGGTTAGGTTAGGTTAGGTTAGGTTAGGTTAGGTTAGGTTAGGTTAGGTTAGGTTAGGTTAGGTTAGGTTAGGTTAGGTTAGGTTAGGTTAGGTTAGGTTAGGTTAGGTTAGGTTAGGTTAGGTTAGGTTAGGTTAGGTTAGGTTAGGTTAGGTTAGGTTAGGTTAGGTTAGGTTAGGTTAGGTTAGGTTAGGTTAGGTTAGGTTAGGTTAGGTTAGGTTAGGTTAGGTTAGGTTAGGTTAGGTTAGGTTAGGTTAGGTTAGGTTAGGTTAGGTTAGGTTAGGTTAGGTTAGGTTAGGTTAGGTTAGGTTAGGTTAGGTTAGGTTAGGTTAGGTTAGGTTAGGTTAGGTTAGGTTAGGTTAGGTTAGGTTAGGTTAGGTTAGGTTAGGTTAGGTTAGGTTAGGTTAGGTTAGGTTAGGTTAGGTTAGGTTAGGTTAGGTTAGGTTAGGTTAGGTTAGGTTAGGTTAGGTTAGGTTAGGTTAGGTTAGGTTAGGTTAGGTTAGGTTAGGTTAGGTTAGGTTAGGTTAGGTTAGGTTAGGTTAGGTTAGGTTAGGTTAGGTTAGGTTAGGTTAGGTTAGGTTAGGTTAGGTTAGGTTAGGTTAGGTTAGGTTAGGTTAGGTTAGGTTAGGTTAGGTTAGGTTAGGTT